>NW_017732061.1:614171-675461 GCF_001890085.2 Hipposideros armiger
CACACACACACACACACACACACACACACACTCCTCACTGTGCTGAAATTATTGTCATCATCTATCCTTCATGTTGCTGAGGTTATTCAATAGCTGATTCTCTAACCAAGACCTCAAAGACATTTTAAGTCATAAACCACTGAATACCAACAGCTGCACTTGTTTCTTCTTATATTTGAAATTCACAGACCACAGAGCTTTGCTGAAAAAAAAGCACAAGGAAAGCTTTCATCTCTAGCATGTTAAGGGACAGGCCAAAGGAGACACTGGCACCATTAGGAACCAATAGGAGGCCCTGAGTGGCTGTCACATCTTTGACCTCTGCTGGCGAAACATTTCCTGGTAGTGAGCCCTTTCTTCCATGGGCATGCTGTCAGCTTAGCTAGTTCCTAAGATTTGATGACTTATTGTCTCCTATTGATCCACTTTTCAATGACTCGTAAAACTTGACTAGCTGTTTATAGATGGTTTCTGAATGGTATTTGAGACAGGTCAAAAATTCTGCTCCAAATTTAATGACTGTGGCAGTCTAGGTTCAGATCACTGTAGGGACATTTCACAGACTTTCTGTAACTTCTAATTTACTTGGATTACAATATGTGGCTGACACTTATTAAGCAATGCTTAATAGGAGCCAGATTCTTTATTGAGTGATTTGTCAACATGTTGTTTAGTTATAATAACCTTGAGACATTGATATTACGACTAAATGATGTAGGAATTGTTTGTGGAGATGGTTACACAATTATGTGACTATACTAAAAACTACTGAACTGTACAATTTAATAAGATAAATTGTATGTGTGTGAATTATATCTTAATAAAACTATTATAAAATTAGTTTGAGTTATTTTTCCTTTCCTATTTCTGCTTGTTAAGAGAATCCATAAACACTGTAGCGCCATGTTATTCTCTCTGGATCTTCATTCTTACCACACCCCACACCCTTCACTCTCTCACTTAAAACAGATAAATACTTTTCCTCTATATCTGCCCCATTTGATTTTGCTTCTGAGATTGTTTTTACCTACTTCTCTCTCTGAATGCTCTTCTTGCACATATCCGCACCCCTAAATCACATACTCATGTCAAAAAACTGAGAATCTACTATGTACTCAGCACCGAGCAAGGCACTGGGGACACTTGAGAAAAAAATACATGAGTAATAGAATACATGAAAAATTCCTTCGTATCCCGAGAGAAGGAAATTCTCTCTCCTTCAAAATTCGATTGCACTTCATCGGAGCATCTCTGATAGCCTCTCTCACCCTCTACCACGTCCTACAATTGCCTGCATTCCCATGAACCCTCCTCGCTTCCCTGTGGGCTGCTGGTACAGAGACACATTGAATTGCCCATTTCCCAAATCACATATGCTCTAAGGTGAACATTACAAGTGTTTCATGAATAATTTGTTTAGGTTGAATAACATGGAAGTGGGTGGAATGAACATCTACTCTTTTCTATGAGGCCTCAGCATAATTCAGAAAGATTTACCACCCCCTGCATCTCAAATCTTTATGGCTTTATTTCATACATCCTTGCCATATTCATTCATTCATATGATGATTTACTTTTGAATAAACACTATGTGCCCAACCTTGAATTAAGAAATGGGAACACAGATGCAAATAAAATGACCTAATCCTTTATTAAAATCAATTTGGAGAAATTGGTATATGAACAATAAATCCATATTCAGTGAAAATAAAATAAAAAATCATGTAAAGGGAACATGATTTATGCAGGAAGGATTGATTCTATTTGTGAGGGAAATCATTAGTGAAAGAGGTGACCTTGATATGTCAGTGGGGGGAGTGATTCTACTCAAAAGGAATAAACAGGTTCAGAGTCAGGAAGAGAGCCTGGTGTGATTACAAACTTGCAGATACGCGATAGTACTGGAACACAACTGCGACAGGGGATAGGGGATGGTGAAGCCGAAGAGATAGACAGTGATTATATGATGGAGAACTTACTATACCATGTAAAGACATTTTAACCTGGGAGCCAAACAAGTCTTCTGTCCTCCAAATCACATGACACTCTACTTTGATCATTATAATTGTTTTCATAAAAAATGTACTGAAAGCATTCTGGTGACACTATAAGTTTTTCTATGTTCTATTAAAGTTTTTTAAAACATTCTGTTATTTTCTATATTGTATTAACTTCAAAGCTAGACTGCTAGGTTTGGATTTTGGCTCTGCCATTTACTAGGTGAGTGACTTTGGGCAAATTATCTAAATTGTGTGAGTTTCAATTTTGACACTTGCAAACTATCAATAAAAATAATGCCTACCAAGTAGATTTTTAAAAATGGGGACTGAATTAATAAATATATATGTAAAGCACATACAACAGTGCCAAACATGTAGTAAGCATGATACAATTTCAAAATTTCCTGCCCCTAAGGAAAGTGATTCTTCACCATCACATGTTGCAATAGGGTAGAATATTGGGTTGTCGGAAAAGTCATGACTTTTTTTTCTGTTTTTTTTCCTATGTATTTTTTTCTATGTTTTTCATTGCAAAAATGCGTCATGACTTTTCCGACAACCCAATATATTTTTTACTGCATGCTATAGCAATATATGATTTATGTATTATTAAAAGTGATTGTTATCACCTTGGTTTATTTGTTGAAATATGTTTTAGAAATCTTGAATCTTCAAAGCACATATGCCTCATTTATTGTTAACTCAATTAGATACATATGATCATGGGTGAGGGGTAGACCCTCAGCAAGACTGTACTATAGCACCTTCTGTATGAAATCTGATTGGATTGACATCATTTTGATTTACAATTTCTATTTCTAAAACTAGTACTTATTTAAATGAGGAGTATAGTCTGTTCCCTTAACTTATCTCTCTCTGATTGTCATCATAAATTCCTATCAGAGGAATTACAGAGGACTGCGAGTTACTCCTAGCCCTTCATATACAATGTGCCCACTCACATCTAAAATAAAATAGTAAATATAAAGTAACCTCAATATATAAAATTTTGGGGGGACATTATTATGTGCAAGACACGGTATGTCACTTTATATACTTATAACATTCCTATAGAGAAACTATTACTATAATGCAAATATTTTGGATAAGGAAATGAGTGCAGAAAGACTAAATAACTTGCCCAAAGTTACATTATTTTTTTCATTAGGAAAACCTTTCATCATCTATATTTACTTTGCCCAGACACATGCAAGGTATGTGGTCAGGGACTTTTTCCTGGAGAAGGCAGAACATGAGTTAGTGTCCAATGAAGATTCAGTTAGTTAAAAAGGCAAAGTGATACTAGCTTTAGAAATGGGGATAGTAAGTCAAAATGATATCAATACAGGTATTAAAATATATTACAAAATTATAGACAATTATACCAATAAAACAGAGAGTCCAGGAATAGATGCACACATATAATTTTCTTATATGTACATCTTTCTTACATCAACAAATATGTCCCTGAGAAGTAGAGAAAAAAGGATAGATTATGATACTTAATGCTGAGGCAATTGGATTTCTATGTCCCCCACCTCATACTATACACAAAAATCAATGTCTGTAGCACTTTAAATTTAAACATGAAATGTTAAAAAATTAAAGCTTCATAAGAAAATATAAGAAATATACTTAAAATGGCTTCTTATGACATAGCAGTAAATGCCTATTATTAAGCACTTTTTCTGTACAGAAATCTTATTTAGTGAGCACACAGAAAGCCCTCAATACACACTTGCTGAATATGGCATGAAACAGAGGCAGAAACAATTTATTGTTTCAGTCAAACCAGCAGAATTTCTTGTCTTTTAAATGTAAAGTAAGAATCTTATATAATTTAGTCATTCAAAATTGGGATCAGGAAACAGAAGCTGTCCTAGTTTCAACTTTCATTCAAACCAAAATTCTAATAAGTCAATCATTGATTGACAATCAATTGAAAATGATGACATATTATTAAATATACTATAGGTCTGTTAACTGACTTCCTTTTAATTAATTATTCCAATATCTAGTAATCAGGTCCTCTAGCCTTGTTCTTTTCTTTCCTTCATGTTTATCTGACCTATTCTTGAGTCCTGGCATTTCTAAATATATTTTTAAATCCATTTATCAATTTTCACATAAATTTTTAAAATATGCTGAGATTTCCAATGGGAATGTGTCTATGAAAATAATATTGTGGAGAATCGGCACCTTTACAAAGCTGAGTCTTTCAATTCATTAATATGATGGATGACTCTATTCATTAAATCTTTAAGTTCTCTCAATAATCTTTTATTGTCTTCAATATACAGTTCTTGCAAAACTTTTTAATATTTACTCCTAGTTAATGTTTCATTTCATTCTCCATTTTGTGTGTGTGTGTGTATAATAATATATATGTATATAATACAACTTTTTAATCTAGAAAAAGATAAATTCATTTATTAGTTCTAAGAGTTTCTCTGCAGACTCATTAAAAGATTCTAGGTACACAATTCTGCCATCAGTGGATTATGCTCATTTAACTTTTTCCAGTCTAATCCATATATATTTATTTATGTCCTTATCTTATTCTTCTATAAATGACCCCCAGTAAAATGTTGAAAAGAAATGTTTTTACTCAACAGACCTATCTCATTACTGATTCCAGAAGGAGACATTTTAATATGTTATCATTAAATATGAAGTTGCTTTAGGTTTTCTGTATGTGCTCTTTATCAGCTTAAGGAAGGATTCTGGTTCCCAGCTTGCTGATACGTTTTTAATCATGAATGAGTATTGAATTTTTATCACATTATTTCCTTCATTTAGTAGGATAATTTTATAATTTTCTCTAAGCTTACATTATCAATTATTGAGACTGGTCTCTTAATTTCTCCCACAATAATTATAGATTTGTCTATTTTTCTTTCATTTCTGACATTTTTTTCCCCAAAATGTATTTAATGTAATACCACTGGGTATGAAAATGTAGAACTGTGACATATTCCTGGTGGACTGACCTCTTTATCACTATGAAATATCCTTCTATCTCTACTAGTGCTTCTTACTTCAAAGCCTGCTTTGTCTGATATTAGAATATTTTCATCAGTTTTGAGTTTGGTTATTCATGGTTTATCATTTTTCCATTCTGGGTCCTTATAGTTAAAATGTGTTTCTCATAAGCAGTAAATACTCATTTATACTGACTCTCTTTTAATTGGTATATTTAGTTCATTTACATGGAATATAATTACAGGTAAAGTTATATTCAAAACTACCATGCTTTTCCTTGTTTTAGACTGCACAAAACAAAGCTATTTTATGTTAATTTTACTACCTTTTGCCTTCTTTTGAATAAGGAAAAGTTTCCCTCTCTATTAATTTGTTAGCTATAAACTCTGTTTCAATATTTCATTAGTGGTCCTAAAGATTATTACAATGTGACTCTTTGACTTATTAAAATCCCATAACAATTTTTGCTTTTTCCTGGCAATGCTAAAATATTGGAAGACTTTAATTTCATTTATCCCCCCCTACATTTTTTATTATTGTTGACATACATTAGATGTACATGTATTTTAATACACACAAGACATTACCATCCATTTAGGAAAAACTCAGTTTTACCTCCTGTGTTTCTCCTTTATTCTCACACTACTACCACATTCATAGCACTTCTAAAAATAGGTGTGTGTGTGTGTGTGTGTGTGTGTGTGTGTGTGTGTGTGTTTCCCACACCAGGCTATTCTCCATGACACCAGTTAGGTGTCCTATAATTTAGCTTAATTCTGACACTATCCACCTGGAGATAGCACCACTCCCACAAATAAAGGGCTCAGTTCCACAAGACTGCTTCTCCCCCTTCTCCGCTTTACATGCCAATTGCAAGTCCAGGTTGTCACCTGTGCTTCTGACCGATTGGCTATATCAGAGGTTCTAAGGGTTCTCTTTTCAGGTTTAATTAATTTGCTAGAGTGGCAGAACCCATGAAAAAAAAAAGTTAACTTACTGTTTACTAGTTTCCTATTAAAGGTATGATAAAGGCTACAGATGGACATCCAGATGGAAGAGATGCATAGGGCAAGGTACGTGGGAAGGGGCTCAGAGCTTCGGTGCCCTTTCTGGGGGCACCACTCTCACAGCACCTCCACATGTTCAGCAAGCAGGAAGCTCTCTGAACCCCGTACTTTTGGAATTTTTATAGAGAGTCTATCATGCAGGCATGATCAATCGTTAACTCCTTCCAGCTCCTCTCCAGAGAATAGGGTCTGGAGAAGGGCTGAAAGAGCCAAGCTTCTAATCACAGGTTGGTCTTTCTGGTGACCAGTCCCCATCCAGGAGCCCACCAAGGGTCATCTCATTAGAACAAAAAATTCCAAGGAATTTAGTAGGAGTTCAGTGTTAGGAGCCAGGGTCAAAGATCAATTATTAGAACAAAAGATGTTCCTAGTGATCTTACCTCTTAGGAAATTACAGGGTTATGGAAGTTTTGTTCCAGGAACTGGGTGCAGAGACCAATGATTTATTTTCTATTATTTCACACTTTTTTTAAATAGTTTCAATATCCAGTCTATGTATTTACATGTGCCCTGACATTTGCACTATATTTTTTCTACTTTCTCTCTGAAATATGTGCTTTTCTCCAGGATCATTTTCCTTTTGTCCCATGTGCCCCTTAATATTTCTTTCAGTGCTGGTTTACTGACAATAAATTATCAGTTTTTATATATCAGGAAACACTTTTACTTTTGAAGCATAATTTTGCTTTACATTGGCAGTTATTTTAAGACTTTCAATGTTATTTTAATGTCTTTCTGTTTCCATAATGTCTGCAGGAGAGTCAGCTTTAAGTCTCAGTTGTTCCTTCAACATCATGGATTCCCCTACTCGCCCTTAACCCACCCTGATTACTTTGGAGAATTCTGTTTGTCTTTGTTCCTCAACAATCTTCTGTGATGCACTTATGCATTGTATTCTTTGTATTTGTTAGTCTTGAATTTCACAGGGCTTCTGGAAAAAATGTTTGGTCATTATCTCTTCAAATATTATTTCACCTCCCTTTCTCCGCTGTCTTGTGAGATGACTGACTACATTTAGACATTTGTTGGACCTTTATTTATATTGTTACTCATACATCCCCAAACTCATTTTTATGTTTTCTTTTCTTTTTATCTATGTGCTTCAGTTTGGTATTTCGTATTGATAATTCTTTTAGTTCACTTTTCCTGCTTTTTGCTGCATTTGGTCTGCTGTTAAATTATATATATATATATATATATATATATATATATATATATATGTCTTCATGTCAGGTGATGTCTTTTCATTCTAAAATTTGCATTTTATTTCTTATTTGAAATTCTGATACTCCATCATTTAGTTTATTTACTTCTATTTGTTTCTATGGTAAATTTATTTTAAATTCCGGCTATCTAATACATGAGTTTACGCCATTTGCAGTTGTTTTGGTTATCTGTTTTTAATCTTGGTTTTCATTTATGTGCTGCTGTTTTGTCATGTATAGTAATTTTTGATGCCAGAAATTGTGTGTAGAACAATTACAAAGGTTCCACATATATTCCTTCAGAAAGGGGTCACAATTGCCTCTGCTAGGCTAACAAAGTGGTGGAAGGTCATGGCTGGCAATTCAAGGATATGATTGAGTGAAGGATCATTCGTAGAACCATAGGTTTCAATCTACCACTGGTTTATCCCTAGCCATCCATAATATTGAAGTGACACCCCAGTGTAGTTTACAGGTTTCCTCCCTATAATAGGATCCAACCTCTAATTTGTGTTTCATGAGGCTGCTGAAATTCCATTTGGTACATTAGTAAAATTATGTTTAATTTTTTAGTTTCCATACAATATAGCCCCAGATTTCAGCCAATGTCCTAAGGATAAACCCAGGCATGCACCAAGGCCAATGTCTCCCCAAAGCACTACTTTTCTTCTGAATCCCTTTCAACAGCCCTACACAAGTACAAAATTTGAATTTCAACCAGTGGGAGTTAGTAGAATTAGCAAGTCCCTAAGGGGGAATGGCTACAGAAATTACATGCACCTCACTGAGGTCCTTCCCACTCCAGTGTACTGGTCTCTCAAGTGTTTATTTCCTCAGCACTTAACCATTATACTCCCATAAATAATTTCTCTGCTTTATACAATGTTTGCTGTTGTTCTTGGTGGGAGTTATAGAGACTGCTGCTAGATTAGTCCATTCTACCTTGTAACAAAATTATAAATAAAAATCTTTATATTTATGATGAATTATTCTATTCTCTTTGACATAAAACTAAATTACATAGGGTGAAATATGCTAAGAGGAACACGGTTAATGTACCTGTCAATATAAAATGACTGCAACAAATTGAAGAATGCTTATATAATTCGTATTTCCTCCAAATTGAAGCATCTATAAGAAACCAATTCATAATTTTAAGAGTGCAAAGATCCAGAAACTAAAGTTTATTTCTACAAAACTAAAGTACATTAGCACATTTCCATTTGAACAGATTCAGCTTTAAGTTAATCTAAAAATCCATCTTCATAATCACATGGAAATACTTTTGATATGTATGAAAATAATGTATTGAAAATCATCTCAGATTTCTGCACGAATTTGAAATAAAAACAAAATGCAAACTTAGCACAAAATGGATTTAACTTTGTAAACATTTGACACCTACTCAAATAACTTAACTGAAATAAAAATCGTTTCAGGATGAACTTCACATCATGTACTATGGCATGTTCCGAAGATTTAGGTTTCTAGAGAATATAATTCAGACATAATTTTTTAATGACTTATTTTATAAAAAACCCTATTGATTTTAAAGAATTGAACAGAACAATCAATATTTCATAAATGCTTTAAATGAAAAGGAATTAAATACTTAGCATTTTAGTAGGAAGACTCTGTTTTTGCCTATAGTTCTCGTTCTCTCTCTCTCCCTCCTTCCCTCTCCCTCTGCAGCCCCCTCCCCTCATCCTCTCCTTTATTCCCCACTTTTTTTCCTGGCAGATGTGAATTATGATATTGAATTCCTTTTGGAGAAATATGATGAAAAAACAACATTTTTATCTAAAACACATAAAAAATGGATTTGGACAACTTATGAAGGTCTAACTTGCAAAACATGTTTATACAAATAAGGAAATGGGTAAAGTTATTTGGAGCCTCAGCAGATACTTTCAAGTTTCAAAACTCCTTTTTCTCATTCTGTCATAATTATAGCTAATCAAATTGCAGTTTTTGCTTCTATAAAATTGGGTTAGCTATACTTCATACCTCATTTCAATTAATGAAAGAATGTACACAAATATAAAGTGATACACTTAACTTGGCTATCTAGAAATAGGTGCTACAATTCTGATCATTACTTTTGTTATTACTATTAGTTATGTCATAAAAATTTGGCATAGTGCTTAATCAAAATCTCACTGAAAGTATGTAAAACTAAAACTGACCAGTTGTACCCAAAGAGATAACAGAAAGTGTACTGGATGAACTGACTTAGTCACAGAGATCAGAAATCTTTACACTTTATCCCTATCTTTTGCTTCATCTACAAGTTGCCTTCTATTTTTGGAGAACTCCCATGAAGAACCATAGTTTATATAAGTGCTGGGGATATATAATTATGACAATAAATAAAATTTATGGAGTATTATTCCCACTATCAAATCAGCCATCAGAAAACCACTAAGACATTTTGGTATTATTACCTATACCTTATAGATGAAGAAACTAACTGCTGAGAGGTTTACTAACTTGCCCAAATTTGTAGAGCCAGTATGTGATGAAATTGGATTTTTCAGCATCAGCAATTTCACTTGCTGCGCTTTTAATTACTCACTGTCTTCCATACCCAGTAGAGTTCACGCCACTAGCAGAGTGACCTTTGCATGTATGTTTCATAGTCCATGCCGTTCAAACTGTGGAAGAAAATAATAATAAATTCTACTATTGGCCTTCAAAAGACGACTATTTCATCATCTAATTCACTTAATAACTCAGTTCAGACAAAAAAGTGCTATTTGGAGAAATATAAACAGATTATTGTATGCCTGCATGAGAAAAGGTTCAGATTATTTTGCTTGTTTTAAATGTTTAGTTATTTTTTAATGTCTCTACATGACATCAATTATTCTGTGACACCATAGGGAAGTATGACATGTGGAATGTCTCGTTTAATTTGTTTAACCTTGGAATAATCGAAAGTGCACGACTTTCTTGATCACGCTCCATCCAGATTTCATTCAGCATTGACAATCTCCCAATTTAAAAGTATAAGGACCACATATTAAGACAATCTCAATACTCAAGTTAAAATGATGAGAAAAATTTGAATTGTAAGAGTTCTAAAGGTGGCTGGGCTTACTGCTTTATATCATTATACTTTGAAGGATTACAATATTTATTAGCCCCTCATAGTACAACTCTGGGAACACAGAATAAATTATGTCATCATACTCAGACTATAAAGCTGGGCAGACAGAAAAATGTAGTGAGAAATAATGAACCACTGAGAGAGAAACTTTTTCTACAGTTTCTTCTTTTTATTACTAAGAAGTAAACTTATTTTGAATATATGGACTTAGTAATATTTTGAAACACATATGTGTCCTTTTAGAATGTTAGCTCAGAATAGTCCTATCAGCGGCTGCATTACCGACTGAGGTATACTAAACATGTGGTAATGTTTCAAATTTTAGCTATTATTAGTAGCTATTACCAAGTTACTATAAAGTGATTTATTAAGATAATTAATCTTAAGAATTTGGAGCAGAACTTCTCTATGCAAAATAAACAGAAAAAAATAAAATTCTAAAATTATATAAGAAATCTGTCACCTAATTAACAACTCAATGCTTTCACACAGAAGAAGATTCATACTTCAATCACAATCACTTGATTTTCATAACAATGAAAAAAATACAGATTTAGAGCAAAAAGTTTGTTATTGTAAAAGACATATAAACTCAAGGTTTTTTGTTTCTGTTTTCCTTTTAATCAAAGGCATTTCTTACTTTATTTGTGAAATGGCACTGAAATGAATCTCATTCTTTAAATACAAGACATCAAACTTTTCTTCCCTTAAACATCTGTGTAAATAAAATTCAAAATATTCCACATGTGCCAGCACCACTTTTACAAGAAATGATTTTCTCTCAGAAAAGTACATCTAGAGAGAAGTGTGGATATGAAGTTTTTGTGTCACTGCCAGTAACAAAATCTAAATTGATTTGACACTTCTTGCTAATTTAGTTCATGGGAAAGCTGAACCCACCATTTCTGTACTTTTCATCTGTTTCTGTAGAGGAAATGCACAGCAGGAGAAAAGAATGGGATTCCCATCAGCGAACCCGAGACCTAGCCTTCGGTTGTGCCAGGAACAACCATTTGTTTGACTGGTATATCACAGCAACTTCCAAGTTTTAATATCTCATTATAACATAGTGAGGACTTCTGTATCTGGAATGCTAGACTTTTTTTTTAATTTTTTTCTTTTCTTTTCTTTTATTATTAGTTTCAGGTGTACAGAACAATGCACTAGACTTCTAATTTAGGCTCCCTTCCCACCCTTCCGGGCCACTTGGTAAAGAAGTTACTAATGCCAAATGTCAGGTAACTCATCTGTGACACTATCCAACAGGGTTTATATGAACATCAGGTAAGATAAACCCCAATTCTACTTTCCCATAGCACCCCACCCTTCACTTCCTTTTGTGAACACTCGTCACATTGCAATGAAATGAAATGTTTCCTATCACAGAATCTCCCATCCTTTGAATAGTGCCTAAGAAATCAGACAACGAAACAAAGGCTTAGTTCTATTAATTACATGTTAAGCATTTAACATAGTTTCTGGCATGTAAGAAGAGCTCACTAAATGGAGTTATTATTTCTTGTTCCCCCATAAATTAGTGTGGTTTGTCAAAATATGCCTCCATAAATAAAGGATGGTTGGTGAGAAATTAGCTGTTATTCTAAGGAGTCATCTATTCAAAATTATTTCTTTAGTATTGCCTTTGTACTGTACATTATGCTCAGAACCGAAGGAAAAATACTCATAACACATATTTTTTTCATTCAATCCAGGAACCACTACCGCCATCCCAGGAATTACCTGCTTCACACAGAGAGGGGCTTCTAAGCAGTCAGATTTTTACTGTGCCATCTCACCTCTACTTATTATAGTTGATTCGCAGGGCAGGCAACTGACGCAAGTAACCAAGTAATGTCTCTCTCCAGAGATGCTCATTTAGTTTCTGTAGAAAATTAGAACTAAAGTGATGACTCTTTTGAGCCACGATTGCGATATCATCTGGCTCTTGCAGAGAAAGCCAGTTCTTTGAATGAAATCAGATAGACAACACGCAGAAGGAAGAGAGGTCAGCAAAGGCCAAGAGAAGGCCAAATGAATTACTACAAGACTCAGTTTCTGCTTTCAGCCCTCTAGTGAGGGCTAGCGGCATTCTCACTCCAGTGTCCCAAGAAGTACCTGTACACTTAAATCCTTTGAATAAATTGCTATTCTAGTTTGGTTTTGTTAGGGTTTGTTGTTTCTAATCGAAACAGTAACACATTCAAGCTCTTTTATTCATCTTCAAAAAAAAGTAGGGATCCCATTATCGAGAGTGAATGTCACAAACTCTTCTCTAGGACCTTAAAAAAACAAAAACCCTATTTACCATCTTCTATTATTGCTCTTATTAATATGTGTTCTTGAAACACTAGATGATATTTTTATCTCTACAATTCCTTTTTCAAATAGTAATCATAGAAATCACTGGTTTTATTGTAATAAAGAAAGGATTGATTTATTGTGTGAAATTAGAAAATTTTAAGTTAATGCCAGTCTTGTTAACCTTTTAACTTGTGGGGACAAACTGAGAGCCAGATGAGAGCTAACTGGGGGTATAGAAACTTATTTTAATCCAACTTATTTTAAATATAAGAAACCAAGGTCTGGAAAGGTAATTTCACTCTACTCAGTACTCTCTGCACCTGACTGCATTCACCTTGAATTGTGAATATTTTTAGACATTTGTTAATCATTACAATAGGGTGAATCATATTTTCTAATTCTATTTTTTAATCTGCTGAATGTAGTCAGTTTCACAAAGGTTTCTAGGCTTCAAGGGAAAAACAGAATGTTGAAACCTTGTGATACTGCATTTGATGTGAATGAAGTTCTTAAACTGCTTTTCTTTCTAATTAGAGCCAACTCAGGAGACCAGAAGGGAGATGAATGTTATGTATCATGAAATTCAACTGAAGTAGAACAGTATTTTAATTATAGTCCATGAATTATTAAATGTTTTTTCAGAAAGAAAGGCTGTCCGGTATAGTCAGAGGAAAATTCACGAGCAAGGGAATGTGTGTGGTGTTTATATCTAGCAGGAGCACTTAATTCCTAGGCAAGGAGGAACTGGCTCTGAGAAGGGAATAAATGATTTCAAAAATCACTTGCGGCTCTAAAAGTCATTCATTTGATACAAGAAATAACGTTCTAAGGTATTTCCACAACCAAATTTTATGTTTTAGCTTCTTAAAACAGTGAGATTTTATTACTTCATTCGCCCTTCTAATATTTTTAATACTAACAAATGCTATGTTCACTGAAGCATATTTAAATTAAACCAAATGGTTCTTAATGACTGATAATCAAATAATCTATTACAGATGTGGCTTCATTGTGTTGGGACTCATTTGCATGATAAATCTTCTATTCATTGTTAATATAATAATGAACTACCAATTACGCATTGACATTTGCCTGCATAGTTGAATAATATTTAATTTACTCATTTTTCATAGCTGTCACACCTGTACATTTAGCTAGTATTGGTTCATTGTTAGCAATATTCTAACTGCAGCAATTAGTGTTCTAAACTTAAATTAAATTCATTGTCTCCAGGAGAAGCTGAAGTGTATAATGTTAATTTGTTTGTGTTTAAATAGTTCAGTTTTTCTTTAATTAACTAGTTCAGGCAATTTCCAATGGCATCTATGTAAAATGATCATGTTTGTTGAGATTTCCCTTGTATATTAGACTGTAGTGAAATATTTAGATTCATAAGTTAACATTTTTATCCTGGCTATTATATTCATTTAATTAGTCATATACATTTTAAATTATACTGACTTTCACTGTATTGCCCAAAAAGTCAGTAATTTGCATAAAATAAAACTTTCCTTCATTAGGAGCTTTTTTAATTTCTCAGAAAATTAAAACCAAAGTTTAATTGTTTAATTACAAAACCAGATCAACTCTCATAAAAATGACAATATTGATATACTGGAGTAACTTGACACACATAATATTTAGCAGTCTAATATTCTGGAGCTTGAACCGTATACAAAGTCATTTAAAATGAAAGATTTCCAGCTAATGGCTACATGAGAATCCAGGAAGAGACTCTGACACCCAGCTTTTGAGAAAAATAAAACCCTTTCCTCCAGTGTTTTCATACACTTAGCAGAACATTATAATGTTCAATAAACTAACATGTGTTTATAGGTATTCTGCATTTATGTAAAGAATGTGGCACACCCCTTTCCTCAATCTTGTTTGTTTTGTTTTGTTTTATATTGCTTTTGTATTCTCATCCTGAAACTATGCACAAAATAGGCCCTCACCGCTGTCCAAAGTACTAAGTGAAGTCTGGGTGGCCTTTTGCCATTTGGACAAGGCTTATTGCTGAGAATTCCTTTTTCTTAACACTAATACACATTCTCAGGGATGTATATGATCCTGAATACAAAAAAAGTAAAAGGTACTGTATACTTAGGGAATAGCAAGAGCCATTTTAAACCTTTCAAGTTCATACTTGTTTTTTTTTTTAATGTCTCCAATTTATATTTTAATAGGCTCATTACAATTAAGCAAGGTATTTGAATAGGTAAAAATTTTACTTTTGCTTTTACTTTTGTATTTTAAATTTTATTAATTAGACATTTTGTCATCACCTAAATGAGATAATTTTCAACATCATTTAACAAAACCTCTTTCTTTTTCTTTTTTTTGTAAAGGAAAACGTGAACAATGTAAAAATACTTTATATATTCAACAAAAATTTAAATGGCTTTAATTATACAATCACATTATAATGTGTGAAATGATGACTAAACATCTTCCCCTAGACCAGTCAACTTTATTCAAATGTTTAATAATATATTGGAGCAATATTAAATACATAATTATGTTTTATTTAATTTTGTTCTTTGACTCAACATATCCATAAAGGTATATTGCTCTGCTATTTAAGAGTATATCTCAACTGCATATTTTTATTCGTATTTTTGTAGTTTCTCTAAAATAAACAATTTTTAAGGCAAGCACAAAAATATCTAGAGCTAATGTATATTGAGAAAATAATAAACATTATAACCTTGCTCTACATTAAAAGTATTTTCTCATTAGTAATATTTCCTGATATTTGTACCATTCAAAAATGTCAAATAAGGGGCCGGCCAAGTGGCTCAGTTGGTTAAGAGCTTGCTCAAGAGTTTGCGCTCTGAGCAACAGTGGTTCGAGTCCAGCCCGAGCTGAGCAGCCCTTGAGCTGCCAACAGGTAGCAGGATGACTCAGCTAAAAAAAAAAAAAAAAAAAAAAAAAGTCAAATAATTTATTCCATAGGACTAAATTAGTACATCTAGAAAAATGTGGTAGCATTTGAAAAAAAGTGTTCCTTAAATGGAACTATCCATTCATGTGATGTTTCTATCTCTACCTTAAATTCTTGGCACCAAGAACCCTTAGGACCAATTTTTACAACTTAGAAAAATATTGGAGAAAACATTATAGTCATCTGCCACAGGGATGTTGTTCCTTAAACACTTCCCCATCTATATTTAAACCACATAAATATAATTCCAGTAAGGTTGCAAAGCTTCAGAATTATACAGAAAATAAGATGAGTCTTCGGAGGGTGCTATAAAGTGAAAGAATCCAAGATATAGTCCCTGATACATTCCACATGGTGGAAGTACACGTGTATCATACACTGCACAGACTAAAGGAGAATGGGGAAAAAAGAAAGGGGGAGACCAGATATGAGACTCCAGCCCTAGGAAAACGTTATATGGTTTATTTGGGGAAATCCATGTGGGCCACATAAACATCATAGTTAACATAAAGCTATTATTGAGAATGATTTTGCAATGAAAACTTGAAACTTTTACACAGTTCTATATAAAGCAATAAATCTAAGAATTTTAAAAAGTTACATCTATTCATCACACATTATCTGAGAATCACTGTGCTAGGCATTTTATCTGTATTGTATTTATTTTCTTATTTAGTCAACTCTGCTGCTGTTAGCAATATCCACTATTATCATTGTTCCCTTGTTGCAGAATCCTGAGGAAAGAGAAACGAATAACTCAAAATTACATAATGAAAAACTGAGAATCCTGATCAGCCTATTTTCAAGCCCATAAGCACTATCAGAAAATATCATCTTCCAAAACTCTTTTTAAGATAAAGTTTCAAAATCATAGTCCCACATAATCTCAAGTTTAATAAAGATTTAATGGTTATCTAATGCCACCTTCATTCAGTCACATCCATCACTTCCAGTAATAATTAATTCATTTGGCCTTTTACTTTTAGGCAGTTTTTCTCTAACTTTCAGTAATATTGAACAGTTCTAGGTACCAGATATTCTCTCAAGACCTGGAAATTCAATAGCAACATGATAAACATGGTCCCATTCCCATGGAACTTGCTTTCTAACAAAGGAGACGAATCACTCAAGGTGCCGTGATAGTAATTAGGAACTATTTTTGATGGAAAGGCCTGAGGCCTCCTTAAAGACACATATGCTGAAACTGTCATGACAAGAAGTAAGCACATGAAGATAATGAAAAACAACACTGAACAACTCCGCCTCCACCCTCCCCCACCAATTTCCTAAATCAGGTAATTAAATTGACATTTTAGGAAGAGAAAAATGTCTGTGTGTCTGTAGAAAGGTGACAAAATGGAAATCATGCATTTATATATTAACTTTGGGGAGGTAAACAGGGAATAGAAACATATATGGCCTTATCGATTCAATTGAAAAATTATATTTTAATTCTAACAAGTAATATCTTTTAAGCAGGAAAAATATATTATCTGTTTTATGTTTCTTAAAAGTATGTTGTAAAAAGTCCAGAATGGAAGGGAGACCAGTGAGAGCTAGTAAGAGACGGTGGTGACTTGAAATAAGTTCATACCACTGGAGATAAAAAAAAAAGCAGATGGTATCACGATATATTTGTGGGTTAACTCTGAAAGACGTGGCTATGGATTAGGTATATAGAAGAAAGGAGGGGAAAGGCAATTAAAAAGAAATCTTAGAATTCAGCCTAATCAGAGGCAATACCATTTACTGAGACTGGGATGACATGGGAGAAATATATTTGATAGAGGAAGGAATCAAGGTTTATACTTTGGTAGAATCAGGTGGAGATGCCTATTAGATCTAGCAGATAAACCATATCTGCTATTTTTACCCAGTTGGTTCTAGTTCTACCCTTTACTGTCATGGTCCAAAAAAATTTCTATCTCCTCTGCATGGCAGTTTTTCAATTAATGTAATTAATGTAATAATTCTCTTCCAGTTCTCTTCATAAGACATGTTTCCATCACTATTCCACTTGTTGTACTCTGAATATGTTGAACATGATTATAAAGGTCTGAAAAGAGGGACTGGAGAGTTAATATAATTGGACATAGAAAGAAATCGGGTGATACTCTAAAGAGGTTATCAGCATTGCTCAAATTCCACCTCATATACGTCTTCCTATCTCAACAAAAAATATGTAAGTAGGTTCTCCTGTATACAATTTTATCTTTTCTCATACACTTTATCCAGTCTTTAGTGGGGAGGAGAGGTTGATGGAGAAGTAGTGAGAGAAGCTATGCCCAAGGAGGAGAGCATGTGGTTGTGAACTAGAGAGGCAGTCCTAGAGCGCTGGCGGGAGGGATGGGAGGAGAAAGACTTTAAATGAGGTCAGGGCCGGCCAAGTGGCGCGTTGGTTAAGAGCTGGCTTGGGACGCCAGAGGACTCCAGTTCGGATCCCACATATGAGGGCCAGTGACACTGCGCTCAACCTGGAGCTGGGCTGCCGTGGGTCACTGGCGACGGCATAGGCTGCAGCCCCTGCTGCAGTGGGCTGCCATGGGCTACTGTGCGTAGCCAGCAACCAGCATGAGTGGCCGGCAGCCAGTTGAGCTGCCAAGAGCCTCCATGAGCGGCTGTCCAGAGGCCAGTAGCCAATCTGCCTCACCCAGGAAGAGCGCAATGATGGTGCCAACTTGGGCCAGTGAAGCTAACGTCCTCCACAACTAGACTGAAGAACATAAGGACAGCAACTTGTCTGTTCCCCTTCCCCGATTCCCCAATGCTGTTCCCCTCCCCCAATTCCCCAATAAAATTTTTAAAAAAAGAAAATGAGGCCAAAAAAGGAGAGATAATGTTGTATATTAGGAAAATACAGATCTCACTAGTGCAGAGTAGAGTGGGACAATATGCAGAATTACGGTAAACCAATACTGAGAGAAAATAAGTAAATATGGTTATCTTACTTAGAATTTCATTTCCCTCTTTCAGCTAGCAATGATTTTAACATTTGGTTGAGGAATTAAAAGTGCATCCCTTTTAAATGTATGCCTCCTTTTAAGAAAAGGGGAATCAATGACCCTCATAGATTTTTGAACTCAGAAATATCCTTGACAATCATTCTTATGTTCTGCCTACATAAAAGACTTTTTCAAGGGAAAATGATTGCTGTCTTCAAAAAGGGGAAAGAGTGCTCACTAGAAAAGAAATGAGACTGTTTTGTGTGGACCCAGAAGGCAGAACTAAGACCAATTGGTGGGAGCTCCAGGAAAATTGACTTTGTGTTGAATACAAAGAGTAGTCTAATAATCACAATTATACAATCAGTTAACGTGCTACACTATGTGAATGGGAACTTTGTCTCTCCTGAGGATTAAACAAATTGGATAGCCACTTGGATACATGCGCACAAGAGAAAGCACACATTGAGTAGCAAGATTTTTGGACTAGATGAACTTAAAGTTATTTTTCAATGTAGAAATATAACATTTCATGAGAATAATCATTGTATAAGCTGAATAAATAAGCACTTACTTTAAGCTGACAACCGTGGTTCATGTTGAAACTTAGGTTTATTGAGAACCTAGCCAGTGCAGACTTAACGTTATATAATTAAGCAACTGGAATTCAAGGCTTCTTGACTTGAAATAAGGGTACTATTAACCTACATCCAAAGTCTTTTCTGAAATTAATGAAATATTTTTATATGTATGAGGAGTTTCATGGTAGCCATTAATGACTTTACTCTATGAATTTTTCTTTTTCTTTTTTTTAATTTGGGAATATTTTTAGATTTACAGAAACATTACAAAGTTAGTACAGTTAGCTTATATATACCCCTACCTAGTTTCAGTTCTTCCTGTTAACATCTTATGTTATATACATTATATGTGTTGAAACTAAGAAACCAAAATTGGTACATTATTATAAGCTAAACTCTAAACTTTATTTGAATTTGACTACTTTTTCTGTCAATGCCCCGTTTTCTGTACTAGACCCACTCTAGGATAACACGGCACATTTAGTATCCATGTTTATTTAGTGTCCCCCAGTATGTGACAGTTTTTGTTTGTTTGTTTGTTTGTTTTTTCATGACCTTGGCTGTTTTGAGGAAGACTGGTTAAGGATTTTGTAGAGTCCAGACTTAAAGTACCCTTCTTATAATACCCTGTCAGAAGTTACATGATATTCCTGATGATGTTTACCATGACCATTTGGTTAAAGTAGTGTTTACCAGGTTTGCCCACTACAATGTTAATATTTTTCTTTATCATACTCTGATATTTGGAAGTGAGTCGCTAACTCTAGCTCATACAAAAAGGGGGAAGGAGAGACTAAGTTACACCTTGGTGTCTCTCTATATATTATTTGGATCCAATAACTTTTACAGACTTTATTTTCATTGCTCTAGTCTGTTTAAGAAAGCAGCATTCGCAAAGTAAATGTAGGTATTCTATGGCACTTTTTCTCTATCATTTAAAACATTAGTTCAAAGGCTATACAATATTAAATATTTTCATGAAATTGCCAAAAAGCATGTATACATTTTGTGTTCACAGATAAAGGATATGCAGTTAATATTAAAAATTCAACTTGTTCTATCTTTATGTAAAAACAATGTGTCCAGAATACCAAAGATTTTTATGTTAAACCAATATGCACATTAGATACATTCTCACAAATGAAACAAACTGACTTTAAGAACGATTTTACACTGGAGAAAGAAACCCAAATTGTGTCCATGTAAGTTTTCAGTTTACTATCTAATAATTATCAAGGAAAGAATTTAATGATGTAAATATGAGACAAATTTTATGGCTAGCTTATCCTTTAAAATAGTTTCAGCTTTTATGCAGAATAAGGATTTTTTTCCCCTTTCTTCAGTCTTGAATACCCAATAAAAATGTATTCCTCCTATTACTTCCAAGAGTAAAGCTTTGAAAATGTAAAATTGAAGCAAAATAATTTATTGACCTTTGTTTAAGTTTTCTAAAATATTAAGAGTGAACACATGAATGACATAATCAAGCACAGGATTTGAAGAAGCCTAGTAGAAATTTTGCTGAGAGTAAAATCAATATTTAAGTGGAAGTAAAATTAAGCACAATTATGTAATAGCATGAAAGAGAAAGAGCTATTGTACTCGCAGGGAATGTACTGTGGACAGCATATCTATTGGGTCAGCAGTGGAAGGCAAAACACCCCACAAACATAATGAGAACAAGATCCTTTTGTACAAATGCTCTACATGAGAAAGATGTTCCCCCAAACAATACATTGAAAGTCAGATTTCATTTCAAAATGGTTAAAAGGATTGCACTGAATGAGTCGTGTAAACATTTTGTGTAATGTTTGTCAGTTTTAGTTTGCCAATGTTTGCGCCACATTAGATTATGACCATGGCTTATAGGAAATTCAGGTAAATTTGTTCCATTTTTGGTCACATTATATAATTAGGCAATAGGAATTCAAGGCTTGATCACAAGGCTTAATTATGCCAAAGGTTGCAAATGGTGATTTTTAAACTTCATCATTTCTATATATTTTTTTAAACTGGCAGTCTACTATAAAAAGAACAGTTGCCAATATGCTGAATGTATAATGGAATATAGTAAAACCTAGGATTGCGAGTAACTTGGTTTGCGAGTGTTCCGCAAGACGAGCAAACATTTCTATTAGGTTGGTGCAAAAGTAATGGCAAAAACTGCTATTACTTTTGCACCAACCTCATAATACATTTTAACTTAGTAAATGGGCGATGTCTTGCCATATGAGTAGTTTGTTTCCAGAACGAATTATACTCGCAAGCAGGGGTATTACTGTATTATCATGCATTTGATACACAATTTTAATATAAAATTCCTGATATCCTCTGGATATCAGCAAAATTGAGCACATTTTATATGCTGTGTTGTTTGTCCTTTTATTTCTGTGTGTGGAGTTACCTAATCTCTGGACAGAAATAGAGTGAGGACTCTATTCTTGCTGGCCCCACTTATAGGCCTAGAAAAGTAGCTCAAAAATAACAATTCATTCCACTTTCTTCTATCACAAGGGCAAGTCATGTCTTTGAGTTTCTTCAGGTTAATTAAATCCCAGTTTATATGACTTCTGTCCCCTTCAAGTGACTTACCCATATCTTATTGAGGAAGTGCAGACATTATGACCTACTATATTACCTGAAATAAAAAAAATTTATTTTCCATTTAATGCAATCAGTTGTCTCTAATCTCTTTAATTTTATATCTAATATCTTGCCTACTGACCATGAACTTCATTTTCACAAACTCACTTTTAATTAAAATCTTTAGTTTTCATGGTTGAGATCCTGTATCGATTAAGTCATAGATATTATGCATAAATGGAAAACCATCCCAGATATAAACACTTTCTATATAAAAGAGTTTATAAAGCTACTAGTCATTGGAAGCTTACATATGATGGAGACATTTAAGTTTGTTGGCCCATATTTCAGTTTCTTTCATTCTTGTTCATTAATGGATGCAAAATTAAATACTTAATAACATTTTCTGTCTTTAAACATGTATTCCCTTGTTTGCCAAACTTTGCAGATCTCTCTTAACCACCAGATTATGATTTCATATGTAAATTTAAATTTTTGAAGAAAACATTGATTGATAAATGCCACTATTACTACATAAGAGAACCTAAGAACAATATTGGCTAAATGTTTCTCAAACCTCCCTACTTTGAAAGGCTCTTATAAATATCAGGGAATGATGGTGAATTTCCTGATATTTTCATTGATGTTTTCATTCTCAGTTCACTTCCAGTTACAATTTTTCTTAACTGTCTTCTTTCTAAATATCAACATTTGCCAAAACATAATAACTGGAGAGTTATAGTGTCTGACAAAGAGAGGTGGATAGTTAAGAGGGGAAAAAGTGGGTCAAAGATTGTTGCATTCAGTAATGACTTTGATCACCTAGACTTGTATATACCTAAATTTCTAATGCCCAATGCAATCTGTTTGGCGTTCAACAAAAAATTACAGTGCATGTGAAAATGTAAGTAAAAACGCTGAAGAGACAAAGAAAGCATCAGAACTAGTATCAGATATGACACAGATGTTGGAATTATCAAATAGTAAACTTAAGATAACTATGATTAATGTGTTAGGGGTTCTAATGAAAAAGTAGCAATATAAAATAAATGATGAGTTATGTAAGCAGAGATATGGAAATTCTAAGGAAGAAACAAAAGAAACAACTAACAAACAAAAACATTGAAATAGAAATTCTGAATGCGTCTGATGAGCTCATTAGCAGGCTAGATATAACTGAGGAAAAAATCACTATTAAAAATAGTTTGATACAAACTTCTCAAATGGAAAAGCAAAGAGAAAAAGAATAACAATAAAATGGGAAAAGACTATCCAAGAACTGTGGGACCATTCCAAATGATACAATATACAGATGATTAGAATACCATGAGGAGAAGAAATAGTGTGTGGGGGGAAAAAAATATATATATATATAGTGATAATGGCCATATTTCCCAAAATACTCATAGAAATCAACCCACAGCCAAAAGAAGCTAAAAAAAAAATTTTAAAAGGAAGAAAAATCACACTGGTACTCCCTCTCCCTCCCACACATGTCTATCATCTTCAAACTCCATCCAGAAAACCAAAGACAAAGTGAAAATGTTGAAAGAAGCCAAAGGTGGAAGGTGGGGTGGGTGTGGACAGTATGTATAAAAACAATTATAAGAATTACAGTTGACTTTTTATCAGAAATCATGAAATTAAGAAGAGATTGAAATATCGTATGTAAGGGGTTGAACGGGGTAAAAAAAGTCCATCTAGAATTCAATATGAAGTGAAATCATCCTTCAAAAATGAAAGAGAAACAAAGACTCTCAGCAAAACAGAAACATTGCCAGCAGATCTGCCCCCCAAAAAATGTTAAAAGAAGTTCTGATATAGGTCAGAAATTTAGATTTACATAAAGGAAGAGCATGAAGAATGAACAAATAAGATAAAAAATTTATTTTTCTTATTCTTACTTGATTTAAAATACAACCTTTTAAAAAGCAAGTAAGAGTAATAATATATTAGGTCATTGTACTATATGGATAGGAGAAATGCATAACGGCAATGTCAGAGAGACCACAGGAAGGAATTGCCAATCGTGTTAGAAGGTACCTGCACTGCACACGAAGTAGTACAATTCTATTTGAAAATTGCTTAGTTATAAAGGTACATGGTAAATTCTAGGGCAATGATACAAAAAAAAACAAAAAAACCAAACCTTTTAAAAAAGAAATATAATGGATATGCTAAGAGAAGGGATAAAATGAATCATGAAATTCTCAATAAAGCCAGAGAAACCAAAACAGAGCTTCTACGAGTATGTAAAAGAGATATATGGGAAGTAACCATCTTCCAAGATGGCCTAGGTTTTGGTTGAGGCAAGCAATTATGACATTGTAAGATGACATAGTTCTGAGAGAAAAAAAAATACAGAAAGTTTTATTTTAAAATGGTAAAAATATACTGAGGGCCTTTTGGCAAGTACTGGGAGGAATGCTGAACAAAATAAAATTTTAAAATAAAACACAACGAAACAAAACTTTGAACTAGTTGAACAATATCAATGAACGTATTTGAGGGAAATTTTCAGCAACACTATTAAATACTTTTTAAATCAAAAAGTTCAATTAAAATAAAAATCCATTTGTTTATCAAAAGAAATTTCAATATAACATATGTCATTTTATAGAAGTCTGTGAGATTTGAAAAATTAATTGCATCCTTAAAATATAATTTAAAGAAATTATATTATCTGAATTTTTGTGAATGCAAGAAAGATGTTCCTCCCCCCAAAACTCCAAAATGATAAATATTTTTCTGCCATTTGTTACCACCTGCTTGTACCACCTTTATCACAAGTGGTAACTATCAAAAATTAAAAATTGTGTATAAACATTTTGAGCATAAAATCTGATTTAATAAATGAATCCACAGAAGTAAGCTCATTTTCAAAAATGAACTTCCTTATAATTCTAGAATCTAAAGAAATCTAAAGAATCTAAAGAAAATTTGATGGATTATTTCAACAGACTCCATATAGACACACCTAAACCTGCTCTCACATGGCCTAATTTTAAATGCAAATATAATTTTCTATATAGACTATGACAAGGAAATCAATGCAAAAGTATTATAAGCTATCCTTTGATTGTCCTGAAAACAGAAGAGAGTCTGATTCCACAGTTGACTAGGTAACAGTGAAAGCTAAGACTTCAGTTAAACAAACTGCAGTCAATAACAACATTAAGAAACCATGCCAAAATTAAGAAACCACTGTTTTCGGGAGAGTTGAATAAAATAAGTATATAAATCATTGGAAAAACAAAAACAAAACAACAATAATGCTTTATGTTTCTTCTGACCTAAGTTAATGAGCTTTTGGAAAACTGTACTGATGAATAGGCCATAGAGATCATTTAATAGAGTCCTCAAATGGTACACTTTGTGATTTGAACACATGAAAAATGTCCTTCATCAAAGCTCAAGGGATACATCTGAAAGCTTCACCTAAATAGCCATGCATACAGTGACATTGTAATTCATGATCCAAATGGAAACACTTCTGAAGGGAGAGAAAAGTGGCACCAATAATGCAAGGATGACAGGCAGAAACCAGTACTGTCCCGAGCGAACCATGATACAGTCATCCTGACATGAATCACAATAATATAAAAGTTATACTTTTCTGGAGCTGGCCAACATTATCACGGAACACAATTGCAAGGGACGTTATCCCATATTCTACTGTACTGCAGAGGGCACCAGTCATAGTATCACTGTGAATAGTGCCCCTGCAGCTGTGAAAAGTGGTGGTTTATTTGAATCTTTTATTATTATTAAATTATTAAATTATTTATTATTCAAAAAATCTGAAATGCTTGTTAATCTTCATCTCACAGATGAAGATACAGGGATAGATTGAATGAATAACCTGCCCAGGGTCACACAGCTAAAGCTGGTGGAACAAGGAGTTGAATCCAAACAGCCTGGCATTCTAATTTTTATTTTAATCACTGCACAATATGCCATTCTATTCCTTTAGTCTAGTATAAATTGTCTTTAATAATCAGGACAATACTCTGAGAGTATAAAACTTTTAAGATGCATAATGTTCCCAGAATGTATTCTATTCAAATAATTTCCATTGCATTAATAGGGATATGCATGCAAAATGATAACTTGTGAGTTGGGAATATTTCACAAAGAATAGGTTAAGCTGACAGACTTTATAAGTGAGAGTTTTACCTCTGGCAATTTCATTTTGAATTGTAAAATAAAATGAAGAAACCACATATTTTTTAGAATTGTATTCAAGTACTCAATATTCTTGTTTCATATTTACAGCCTCAATGAAAATGAAAAGAGGCACTCACGTGAAAAAATACGCATCTTCCCTCCTCCTGAAAGTCACGCAGCTGACAATTCTTTGAACTAGCATCACTCTCCACACAATACATTCTTCCAATGAATTATTTCCCTAAAGAAGCAATTCTAAACAGCCTCAGTTTTCAAAATCAGATCAAATGTGAAGTACAATACATATATAGTATTCCTGGGCCCACGATGTTTGTATACCATCTTTGTTCTCAAACCCAAACCTACCTATGCAAATCACCCAAGAAAAAAAGTGGGTGTATAACAGGAAGAGGATCAAACTAGAAGGTGTGTTGGCAGAAACCTATTCATAACATAACAAGGACAAAAAGAAAGCTAATGAATGTATCAAAAATAAAATATTTAGCAGAGGGATGGCTCCTTTCATCTTTCCTTAGCTTCTAGTTTTTCTACATTCAGTCTAATGAAAAATTTATGCCATAAATTGAACAATGAACGTTAGCAATGTGTTCCATTTTTTTTGACAAGAGTCAACTTCAAAGGTTGACTGAAGTTGTTATTTGGCTCCCTGGACTGGTTGCTACAGACAGTGGCTGGCTTCTTGGCTGATTGCTACATATTGTGGGTCACTTTTCTATTTTTATGTGTGGTCTAGTTATTATCCATTTGCATATTTAATGTCTCAGGTATATAAAGGCCTAGTCCCCTCCATCCAATTGTGAACCAATCTAAAAGGCTTATCAACTCTAAAACTCCCATTAGGGTCAGCTGAGGACTTGACTGGAAGTCTCCATCTTTACCACCCTGCTTTGTTTCCATCCCATCCATACATACTGACACCCAGAGCCCAGCCTAATAAACAGATGCTCTCCAATCTCCATCTCAGAATCTGTTTCCTGGGGAACCCAACCTGCAACAAGTGCTAAGGGCTTCAGCTGCCCCAGGCCCTGCTTGCCTGTTCCAAAGGCTAAAGAGTTCAATATGTCAGCAAATCTCTAGCCCATGTGTATCACACCAGAGTGCTGAGGGACATCAGTGTCCAAGACTACTACAGTCTCAAAAAAAAAAAAAAAGAAGACTAGTATGGATGGAGTTCAACCTACTGGGAAGTTGCTTAGGGAAAACTCCTTTGAAGTTTTCCTTTGAAACTTTTCTCCTTTGAACAAAAAATAATTATAAGCAACAGTAAACAACTAGCTACCCTTGGCCCCATCTGCTGTTCAAAAAGCCATGAGAAACAATGGGAAAACCATTTTCAATGTCAAAACGCCATTAATTCAAGTTGTATTTAGAGATTTATCAGAATTATCCTGCTATATGAACTACTGTGAAATGACATTATATATATATGTATATATATATATATATATATATATATATATATTCACATAAACAAGCATTAATTAATAAGAGTAACTAACAACTGTCTAAATATGAGTCTTGGATTTTCTGTTATAAAAATGTAGATATGTTTTAACTAAAGGTTTACCACATTCTCAGAGGCTTAGAATGCTGCTGTTTATAATAGCTATTTCCAGGATAGTAATTATCATGTGGGCAGTGGGGTTTCCTTTCTCCTATGAATTAAAAACCAAACAAGTACACTCAATGTGGGAAGTAAGGTAATACATAAGAGAGAGGTCAGTGTGCTAGGACTCTATGGTCCTGCAATCTTGATTTTATTGTTCTGTTATCCTTCTCACGTGCATTGGTAGGGACCCCAAGTAAAATCTTCATGGTGGAAGAACTGAACCCCCCAAGCCAATGCTAGCCTTTAACAGAACTTTCCCTTTTTGATCAACAGGCCTTAAATTATAACCACAACGATGAAATTTTTTATAATACAGAAGCTCATATTTAGGTGTAAATGCTGTGTTTTAATTGTAAATATGTAATAGGCTTTTATGATATAATTTGAAGAAATAAGGCTTCACTTATGCATAGGAAGCCAAGCCTATAAACGCCTGACCAGTCCTGGTATAAAAGTCAAGGTTACAATAAGTAAACAACATACAAGGGGGTCCTTCTCTCCAAGGCAGTAATTGTTAGTGCAGTTAAGTAGCTAAGAAAGTTGCTCTAATGGGTCTTTTAGCAACCCATTCTGCGTCAGTACTGTCTCAGATATAATCTAACTTATTACATTTAAAGATTATCTGTAGTATTGGCAATTCTCATTACCCAGGGAACTTCAGCCGGCCAATGTAGAACTTTTGTCCCCCATATTTATCATCGATCTTCTTCAGAGGGTTTCTTAGCAAAGTAAGATTGTAAAGAAAGGTTGCTCTCAGATGCGTAACAAACACCACATCCTTCCCATCTGCCTTGGTTATATATAAACATTCACTAATTAGATTTCTTTTGTCAAGTGTAAAACTCTTATTCAGGCATTTTCTTAGGTTATTTTCCCAACCAATTCAGTCATTTCTCCACGTCAATTATTTGTTCTAAAGTCTTCACATAACCATTCTATGATGGGCAAAGAGTAGCATTTGTGTGCAATCATAAATACCTAGCAACGAAACTGATTAACTGGAAATGAAAATATATGAAAGCCCAATGAAACATGTACCCTAAAATTATCTATTACAAACAGT
This sequence comes from Hipposideros armiger, assembly GCF_001890085.2. Lineage (NCBI taxonomy): Eukaryota > Metazoa > Chordata > Mammalia > Chiroptera > Hipposideridae > Hipposideros > Hipposideros armiger. The sequence continues at coordinate 642,746 of NW_017732061.1, forward strand.
TCTGCAAAACAACTTCAAAGCATAGTATTGAAAACAGTTTCTGACTCTTTTTTCTATGTTGGACATGTCTGCTTTCTATTCTCTCTTCAGGTTTCAGGACAACACGAGCTAACAAACAGAATTACTACAACAGCATCCTGACTGCTCTTGACTGCAGGCCACATTTAACAAAACGCTTCATGTTTCTGATCTATTTCTTCCCCCATGTATAGTGAGATGACAAAAGGGGGGTCAGAAATCTTCTCAGATGCTCCAGAGAAAATATCTTTGATTTAAAGAACACAAGGCAGAGATTTAACTGCTAATCAAGAATAGAAGCTACTACTTTGTGACTCTAAAGCTTAAAGGCAAGTTTTCATCTGCTCCCCATGGCTGGATCAATACTTATCTAATGATCTTAGCCATAAAATTGGATTACTTAATTCTAAACAGATGTGGTAATATTTCTCAAAAAATATTTTGCCGCCATTTCTTCTTCAGAAATTCTGATCTTATAAAGAACAGCTTGCTACAAAGCAAACAGCAGTAACTACAACACTACATATGTGAGATAAGTAATCATTGCATTGTGTTTTAAAATTAGAAAAGTAGCTGGAAGAACTGGATTTTTTATTCCCTCAGCTCATATTTTAAAATCTTAATAAAACACTGATCTGATGTTTAAAATGTGTCAACCAATTATTTTTTAATGAAATTACCTGAGGCCTAAGAATAACACACAGATACTCTCTACAGTTTTCTTATTTCTTGATAGTGTTCTTTCAGTACCTTAAACGTTTGTTCCCATAATCTATGCTTTCTTTGGCTTAAAGACACAAAAGTTAGAAGTGGCTTTGCTTCAGATCACCCCCTAAACAGGTAAAAGGCCCTGTAACCAACTGTCACTACAGGTAAGGTTGCCCAACAACCGACCCTTTCCACCAATCTGAAGCTGCTGATTGCTGCAGTTCCAAAAACAAATGACCACAGATCAGTTAAGACAGAAAATATAAAGAACATGTTAGTGGAGTACCCCGTGGGAAAATGGTATGAGAGGTTTCAAAAGCAAAATTTCTGCAAGATATGTCTCCCTCTCTTTCACTGTGTAAACACATGGACAGAAAGGTCTTAGGAAGGAGAACTTCATTATTGACCTACTTCACAAGTATATATTTCTTGTGCTAAAGCAACAATCCGTGGCCCGTTTATACCACCTCTTAGCAACTTTAGGGGTAGCTAAAAAGTTGGGTTCTTTTTAATGCAGTTTTTCTTTATTTCAGAAACCTTGAGCTTCTGAACATCACATTCAGCTCTCTCCTCATTAAGGAATGGTTTTAATCAATTCTTATTTCACCAAGGAGAATTTATTCAGGTTAAGGATTAATGAGTCATTTGATTCCTTTGTTTCACAGACTTTTGAGCTTGGCACCACTTCCAAAGAGGTGAACAGGTTGAATGGAAGAAAGGGAAATGAGTATCAATAGCAGCCCAATTCCCGATATGTGATAGAGACAAACTTCATTTATAAAATAAACATTTGGAATAGATGTTTTTGCATTATGGGTCTGTAGGAAACAGATCTTAGGTGGAGTTTAGGTTTCAGTATATTTATTAGGGAGTGTCTTTGGTATCAATACAAATGCAAGGGAGAGGAAGGCAGCAGCATCGGGCAGAGGGTGCAGTAGACATGCAGACTTGACTGTTTCAATGAATCCAGAGCTGCAAAGGCCCATCAGAGTTGTCCCATGTGTGGTAGGTAAAGCCAGGTTGTTATAGTTTCATTTCGATCAGTCTTTGGATGTGGGCCATGCATGCAAGGGCATGAGTTTGGGCAAGGCAGCTATCCCGGGAGAGGCTGAGGGCTGAACGCTGTCCACTGATAGCATTCACAGAAGAGAAGGCAACAAGTATTTTCTTGAAGGGGGATCCGGGTGGTGAATCTCCATGCCCACACTGATGCTTCCCCAAGGTACCTTCCAGTCATCCTTCATTCCTCCACTTTTTTTAAAATTAAAGTTTATTGAGGTGACAATCGTTAGTAAAGTTACATAAGTTTCAGTTGTACAATTCTGTAATACATCATCTCTATATTGAATTGTGTGTTCACCACCCAGAGTCAGTTCTCCTTCCATCACCATGCATTTGATCCCATTTACCCTCGTCTACCACCCCCTCTCACCCCTTACCCTCTGCTAACCACTAAACTATTGTCTGTGTCTATGAGTTTTTGTTTATTTGTCTTGTTCCTTTGTTGTTTTCAGTTTTATATCCCACATATCAGTGAAATCATATGGTTCTCAACTTTTTCTGTCTGACTTATTTCGTTTAGCATAATAATCTCAAGATGCATCTATGTTGTCACAAATGGCATTATATCATCTTTTCTTAGGGCAGAATAGTATTCCATTGTGTATATATACCACATCTTCTTTATCCAGTCATCTATCGAAGGCCACTTTGGTTGTTTCCATGTCTTGGCCACTGTAAATAAAGCTGCAGTGAACATTGGAGCACATATGTCTTTACGGATACATGTTTTTAGATTTGGGGGTAGATACCCAAGAGAGGGATTGCTGGGTCATATGATAATTCTGTTCTTAATTTTTTGAGGAATCTCCACACTGCCTTCCATAGCGGCTGCACCAATCTGCATTCCCACCAAGTGTATGAGGGTTCCTTTTCCTCCGCAGCCTCTCCAGCACTTGTTATTACTTGACTTGTTGATGATAGCTATTCTAACTGGGGTGAGGTGGTATCTCATTGTGGATTTTACTTGCATTTCTCTGATGAATAGTGATGTTCAGCATCTTTTCACGTGTCTTTGGAGCTCATTCCTCCACTTCTCAATGATGCCTCAGTTTCCTGTCCTTATATTTGCAGTCAGTGCCAGTGTTTCTCAAACTCAATTATATATTTCATTTAATAACAATAAAAAAGTATATTGGGGATATTCAGTTTTGATTTAAACTACTATAATCACAATACCTTTTAAATATCTGCAAATTTAAATTATTTAAATGTATACATCTCAAAAATTATAAATAAATCAAGTTTAAAATACAAATGTAAGCAAATAAGAAGTCAAGAACTTTCAATTTGACTTTAACATGTCAAATAATCTCTTGGCTTAATAGTTGAAAGGTCAAATGTCAAAATGGATATATTTTTCTAGCTTGGCAACTAAAAATAATGAATAATGCAAAACAGAGTAAGCTAGTTGTAATAAGTAAATCTGAAGAAATGGTATTATACTTAAAATTCTTCTACAGAGCTGTTCGTGAATGATTGTTTCAGTAAGGTGAAATTCAATAAGGTGAAAGCTCTCTTTCTCCTTGCAGATAAGATTAGCATTAAGGTACATTGAACGCCACACTGAGAATCAGGAACACAAAACTCACATAATAATAATGTACTCACTATATGTCATTCACTCTTTTAAACATTTGACTTGATTGGTTTATGTAACTGATAGAGAGAAGTATATGATTTAGGTTCTATTAATAACACATTTTATAAATAGCAAAATTGAGGCACAGAGAACTTAAACAACTAACACAAGATTCAAAGCTTCACTGTGTTTCTGTCTATATACACTCACATGTATTTTGAATTTTAAATTAGTTATTTATTTACATTTTTTACTTGATATGAATATACTATCGTGATATCCATTCCAACTGTCACAGTTATTATTAATTTTATTATATTTTAGCATGAATAGGACCATAAGCACAAAATGCCCACATTTTTTATAATTACAGTATTTCACATTACCTAGTGATTTCTGTGATATTTTATAGGACATCATGGAAATGAAATTACAGATGTAAAATACCGTATTTCCCCATGTATAAGATGCACCCTTTTTCGAAAAATTTGGGGTCTAAAAATTAGGTGTGTCTTATATAATGGTTGTATGAGCACAAAAACAAGTGCGAAAAAAGCGGGAAATGCAAGTAAAAAAATCTACAGGGCCGGGCTAGTGGCACATTGGTTAAGAGCTGGCTTGGGATGCCAGAGGGCCCCAGTTCGGATCCCACATATGAGGGCCAATGACACTGCCCTCTATAGCTAAGATGGTGAACAACAGCTCAACCTGGAGCTGGGCTGCCGTGAGTCGCCAGAGACGGCGTAGGCTGCAGCCCCTGGGGCAGTGGGTTGCCATGGGCTACCGTGTGTAGCCAGCAGCAGCAGTAAGCAGCCAGCAGCCGCCGTGAATGGCCGTCCAGAAGCCGGGGACTGATCTGCCTCACCCGGGAAGAGCGCAATGATGGTGCCAACTTGGGCCAGTGAAGCCATGTCCTCCACAACTAGACTGAAGAACAAAACGACAGCAACTTGTCTGTTCTCCTTCCCCCAATTCCCCAGCGCTGTTCCCATCCCCCAATTCCTCAATAGAAATCTTTAAAAAACAAAAACAAAACTACAACCACTGTCTAAGACACACCCAGTTTTTAGACCCCAAATTTTTCAAAAAAGGGTGCGTCTTATACATGGGGAAATATGGTATGTATGTTACAGTTAAGAAAAGAAAGAATAATTAACATGGCACATGTTATCTAAGCACCAGGAAATCCAATGAAAGGGAAAGCAGAAGCAAAAATCTCTGATTTTATATATGAGTAAAAGTGGTTCTTATAGGGCCGGCCGAGTAGTGCGATGGTTGGGAGCTGGCTTGGGACGCCGGAGGGCCCCGGTTCGGATCCCACATATGAGGGCCGGTGACACTGCCCTCTACAGCTAAGATGCTGAACAACAGCTCAACCTGGAGCTGGGCTCCTGTGACAAGTCGCCGGTGACGGCGTGGGCTGCAGCCCCTTTGGCAGTGGGTTGCCATGGGCTGCTGTGTGTGGCCGGCAGCCAGCGTGAGCAGCCAGCAGCCGCAGTGAGCGGCCGTCCAGAAGCCGGCTGCTGATCTGCCTCGCCCAGGAAGAGCACAATGATGGTGCCAACTTGGGCCAGTGGGGCAACGTCCTCCGCAGGTAGACTGAGGAACAGGATGACAGCGGCTTGTCTGTTCCCCTTCCCCCGATTCCCCAGCGCTGTTCCCATCCCCCCAATTCCCCAATTTAAAAAAAAAAAGTGGTTCTCATAAAGATTAGTAACCTCTGCAGCAAGTGACAGAATCAAAAATAGAAACCCAATTTCAGAGCTTAAACTCTTAATAATTATGTTGTAATGTTTTCAAAATTTACTGAGGAAAAAATATTTCAGACAAGATGGTAAAGACTTGAATTAATGAAGCTGGGACACAGAGGAACAAACATTTTACTTTCTAAATGCCATAGAAAGTAAAATAAATAAACACCAAGTATTTGTCATCGAATATTCTAGTAAGTGGCAAATTTAGCTGTATAAAATCCACAGTGTTAAAAAAAAAAGATACGTAGTTATGCAACAATCTCTTTGCATAAAAGCATTTTAGGCCAAAATGAGATTCATGATCCACAATTTCCTGGTAAATAAAGTAATAAACCTTGCATAAATGCCTCTGTCTCAGAAAATATATTTTATCAGTTACGATTATCGAGTAAGAAAAATTTTCATGTTTCATTTTTACGGTTTATCAAGTCCATCCTTAGACATAAGGATAAAAGCAAAAGTTGGGATAATAAACAAAATCGTGTGAGATTTTATTAAAAGAAAAATTTCCTCCTTTTTCCTTTTTTTAGCTTTTATTTTCAAGGGACATGTCAGCTTTATCTCAACAGCATGCATCATTTATAAGAATAGGTAAACAGTTCAGTTCTTTGTTCACCTTCACAAAACATATGTACTTGAAAAATCATGGTGATTTTTGTCACAGACTACCCCGTTACCACTCCAATTATATGGATGATAAGAAAGATCATTGCAATGCCATCCACCAGGAATAGAATCCAAACACTTCTACCCGTTGCATCTTGGTGTCCGAGTTGCCAAGAATAACACAATGCAGTAAAGCACTGGGTGCAATAATGCTTTAGTCACACAGGGAAGAGACAGAACAAGATCAGCTTCAACAGCTGGTGTTGTTCTCTGACGGCCAATGTTTTCTCCCCAAGACCTATGTGCACTCCTTTTGTGTGGCAGTGAAATACCTCATCCTCTCCTTGCAGTGGGGTTGGACAACTGCCATATGACCCACAGGCTTCACGCAAAGATGAGGGGATAAGCTTGGCACAGGCTGTGTGAGCTCTTTATCTCTAGGTCAGGAAGTGCTCCAAGCCCACAAACCATTCTTTCATGGCCAAGTGGGGTGGAAAGACTACATGCACAACACTGCCTTTCCCAACATTTTTTTTCCTCTGGATTCATTCTGCAGTATCTCTCAAATATCCCATTATCTCTTGTAAAATGTACAAGACACATGTCCAAGATTTTTCATGGTTCAAAGAGCATACAAGAGTTTTGCAAAAGAATCCATCCCATTGGGAATTTCTCATCATTACAGCTGACATCTTGTTTATTGCAGAAGCAGTATCCTGAATAATGTAATAGACAGAAATTCAAGATCATATGCTTTTGGACAATATAGACCAGGATAGTTTAATACTGCCTGACAATATATACATTTTTTCCTCATTCGGCATAACTTATTTCTTCCCCAGAAGTATTTTTATGTCTTGATTCATTCTCTTTACTCTCTACAAGATCTTTGAAGCAGCATTACCACTTGATCTAGGTGATAGTTTTAATTCTGCCTGCTCAGCTCAATAGTAGAGATTTCATAAACTTAGTTAGATTTTGCTTTTATCAATTTACCTCTTGAATTTAATCAGTCTCTGAGGACATACACCCGAGAGCACCAAACACTTGGGTACTGCCCCAATATCTGATTTTTGATCCACTTATTATTAACAATTCTAAAAGGAAAACATGAAAAGCTTGTAGCCCCTTTCCTCTCAGTGATATCTTGGGATCAGTGAGAAGAATATATATGCAGAAATAAAGTTTGGTGCCAATGACGCTGCATATCTTCAACTTAGCAAGTTCTTAGATGGTTCAGTGAGTGTTACTTTATGAAAATATATAAATGCTGCTAGAGGCCACTGCTTTAACAGCACTTTGTTGGCACTAAAGTAAACTCCTGGGGCTCCTTTATTGCTAGGTCTTATTGCATCAGCAAAGTAATCTTAATTTCACTTTGCTAATAGCCCGTATATTGAGACAACACATTGAATATTTATAATCCACAAAAGGACCAGGTTATGGCAATGAAAGTATGGCTGGGGAAATTTAAAAAAGGAGAATTCATTTAATTTGCAAAATCTGCTAAAAATGTAGATCCTAAATCCCAATGCACTGCTTCCACAGCAGGTGAAACCAACTGAATCAAAGATTCTCTTGAAATATAAACACTCATATTCCTCCTGAATATTTGCATATGTGCAATTGAGATCGGGGCATTGATTACAGGGAGGAGTTTGCATAATATGATACAGTACATGAAAATACTGTAGCATGTAGGTGTTAAGCAGGATGACTTTTTAAGGAACCCGAGACTGAGAAAGACTGAAAGAGAGCTAGCACCTAGGACATGGAGGAGGAGGTGGGGCTTGGAGGCAGTATTGAACAAGAGCCTTGCAGTTTATTTCCAACAACTGAGGATCATGACAAACTTCCCTGGAAAAGAGCTCAGACCACTGGGAACCACGCAGAGCTATGATCTGTGAGGCACCTCAAGGACTCAGCAGTATTCAGCAGAGTGAGATGCCTTTGGTCTCAGTGAAAAGTAAGAGAACTTGAAAGGAAGCAGGCCTAACCTAGAAACCATACTCTTAATCATTGTCCCTCTTAACAGTTACTCCGAATCTCCTCATTGCTCAAATATTTTTTTTTGCTAAATTATATAATAAACAACTGAAGAGAACAGTCCATATTTTATCAATTCTCTTATTTTACTTCATCTTCCTATTTCTTTTTGGAGCAGGGCTAAAAATAGCAAAGTGAAAAATGCACTAATCTTTATGTATTTTAATTGCATCAATATTTACATATTCTTAATACTCTTCTCTTTTTAAAATTATAGTCTATGTCTTCATGACCCAGACTACAGAAAGTTCACTTTCTACAGCTATCACCAGCCTCCACTAGCTGCCCTTTAAGCAGCTTTCCACCACTTTCGTCACACAACTCCCCTGATCATTACACTGGTGTTACATATTGATTAAAACAAGCAAGTACAAGAAGTAGTATTATTGGATTTCTAAATGTAAAATTTATATATACATATATATATGTATATATATGTATATATATATATATATATATATATATATATATTAGAAATAAAGACATGTGTTACCAAATTAAGAAACACATGAGGTACAGTTGCTCAATGGGGTAGAGGAAGCGAAGAAAAAGTCTGGCATGTGGGATGCTGCCCAGAAGGCACAGGAAAGAGAGAAAATGCCTATAAAGAAAGAAGAAATTAGATGGCAGAAACTGGTGCTTATGTTGCTGTTTATGGTTTACATGCCACTTTCACAAAATTTTTATTTAATCTCCACAACAGTTCTATAAAGAAATGGGCTTTATTCTCTTTTACCGATGAAGGAAATGAACACTAGAGATTGGTTTGCTCATGATAGGGGTATGCACAAGGTTTGAATGCAGCTGTAACTTTATATTCCATGGCCAATGCAGAGTAATTCCTTTCAGCACATATGCATTTGAAACTCACCCTGGCCACGCAATCTACAGGGCCCTGTAGTCCATAATAAACCACAATAACCAAAAAATAAATTGAATCTCAGGAGCTTACAATTAAATAAATAATTAGAGAGAAATAAATGGAGACATTTTGGCTCAAGGCAGGTCATAACAAGTGCTCTGATGGAGTTGCAAACATACTAAAGGAGAAAGAAGGCCATGAAAAACCCTGGTTGTATGGGGGGAGGCATCTTGGAGAACGTGAAATTTGAGTGCGTTTTAAAAATATCTTTATTGGGTTTATATGGTAGCAAAGAATATTCTAGGCAGAAGAAACATCATGATCAAAGAGCAAGAGGCAAGAAAAAGAATCAGGGGTGTACAAGATGCCTTGCATGTCAGTAAAACAAACAAACAAAAATACTGGGGAATGTCATCAGAGATGAGGTTAGAAAGGCAGAGAAGAGACAAATTATGAAGTTTTAAAGGCAGGTTGAGGTTTTGAAATTAATTTTTTCCCCCGAGCCTGTCCTAGGCTAACTTTTTTTTTTTAAACCCAGAAAAGACAAACATAAATGTAGAAAAAAATAGGAAGAGGTTATCGATTCATTTTAAAAGGTCCACATCTTCTCAAATATTGAATGTTTTCGAACACAGTGTTCCAAGATTTAAAATATCATAACACAGGATTTGGACACACATGTTCACAATACTTTGAAATCTAACTCATTCCAATGCAAAATTCTTTAGGAAAATGTCATGTGCAGAGAAAGGATTTAAATTCTCTGAAAGGATTTAGAGAATGACAAGGAGAAATGAAATCCTGAAAAGAATCCTTCTCACAGTTAAAAATAAATAAAACACTCCACCTACAAAATATAAAATGCAGATTCCAGCTACCTAATAAATGTTGGCTGAGTAATAAACATTATTAATAATTTAGAGCTTAAATAACTTGCAAAATGAAGATGCATTCCCCACGTCCCCACCAAACACCAACTTCAGAATAGCCTTGGAAATGGCAGCTGTGAGCATATGATAAACAAAGAGGAACTATAAGAAGAAAAGAATTAACTAAATGCTTTGACCCATTTGTATATTTCTTGATGGGAAGAGCTTGTCAGTGAGTAGGGAAGAACTGAAACTGGAAAGAAAACGAAAAGCTTTGAAATATAATTTGATTCATCTACTCTTTCATTTGTCCAACAAACACATATTGTACTTACTAGATACAGGGTACTTTTCTAGGCATTTAACAAGTTGCAACTCATTTAACTTTTATAGCAATCTTAAGAGACGGGTAGGGTTATTATCACCATTTTACAAATGGAAAAGCAAAGGTACATTAAGTATTTTGCAGAAAGTTATATATTATTAGGTGGTAAGCCAGGGTCAACGTACATAACTACTAGACTGTGTCCTCTTCTCTTTATTTGCAGATGATTTTCCAAAAGGTTGCAAAAATGTCATTATTAACATGCATTATAAAAGATTCATTAGCCTTTATTTTAGTAGCAGGCATTTGCCAGCTACTAAAGATGGGTAATTCCTCTGCCCTTCTGGACTTCAATTTCTTTTTAGACAAGTAAGGGAATTTGTAATTAAACCATTACATAAGCAAGAGTCTATCAAAGAGGAATATGAACCATGAAGAAGATAAAGTTATTTGATAGGAATAACTGGTGGTGGACCAAAATTTACCAACATACATATGAGTGAAAAACCCCTTTACAATAATACATTGACCCTTGAATAACACAGGTTTGAACTGCACCAAGTTTTCTTTCAATAAATATACCTTTGGCCTACTGTATCCACAGGTTTTGCATCTATGGATTCAACCAACTGTGAGTGGAAAAGAGTATTTTCCATCCACCTGGGAATCCGTGGATGCAGAGGGCCAACTGTATGCATTGTTCTACACAATTTTACATAAAAAAACATGAGCATCCTAGAACCAATCCCCTACAGATACTGAGGAACGAATATAGTTAAGTTTGCAGAGAGTCAGAATTTATGCTTGGATTTTCAAGTGCACAAGCGTCAGAGCCCCTAAGCCCCGCATTGTTCGAGGGTGAACTGTATTATTTGATTGTAATACCCTTAAAAAGATATTACATGAACAATATGAAACTTTTTATACTTCACATAAAGTAACCTATCATCCTTGATTTGTTGACGGGTCTTTGAATTTTAGATTAGGAAGAAAAGAAGTGATAAATCCTTTGCCTCCATATTTGCACATCTATAATGGATTGATTGCCAATGAGAGGGAGAAAAGAGGAAGATTTTTTTTAAAGTCTCCACCACAATCTGCCCTAACTCATTAAATTCCAAAACCTGTACAAACATATATTGACTAGGCCTTTACTGAAAAAGTTAAGAGAAAGTAATGTCTGAATGATTAAGACTGAATTCGCCTGTCCCTTAGAAGGGACATTTAAAAAGTTCAGCGAATGTAATTATCGTACAGTTCCATATTAAGTAATATCATTTTCTGTAAAAGACTGGCCACTGTTAATTATAATTCAGTTACCATTGACATGTAAATATATATAGATATATAAATGCATTTGCTCCTGAATTTCTCCTTAACATCATTACTCAAAAGAATGACAATTTAAAAAAGAATGAAAATAAGCTCTACTCAATGACATTATCTTACTATCTTCCACAAAAATATTTTCCATTAACAAGTTTATTAATTTATCTTTTTAAAATGTAGCAGTTATAGAGCTTTTTAAAGAATATAACTTAATATTGATTTTGGCATTTACCATGTAGGTTTGCTTGAGTTTTTGCTATCAGATATTAAATGAATGAGATTTCAATCTCTGTAAACAGGATAAAAGCATGTCAGGATATAAAAGCATGATAATTTATAGTTAACATGCTTTTAAAAAACAAAATAAAATTTATAAGGGAAATTAATAATACTTGGCTTCTAGGTTAGGAAAAAAATCTGTTTTGAAGGTGCAAAGGCTTATTTTGAATCACAAAAAGCATCATAATCATCTCCACTTTTTAAAAACCATTTGAAAATATGTAATGAATCCTTAGCAATCATTCAGGTAAGTAGTTATTGGGTAAGGTATGAAAGTTTTTAGACAGATGTGTTTTTGACAGCCTAACCTTGGATTTTAAACTCTAGTAAAATCAGAAAATCCCCTTACTGTAAAAATTAATATAGAATATATTTGTAGTTGCTTTCTGTGTAGTTTAGAAGTTACAGGAGTAATAATTCCATTTAGACATGAATTCGGAAATGTGACTGCAGTACATAACACAAGATGTGTTAAACACTGATGTATGAAACTTCCTGGTCAAAGAAGTAAAAATATACAATGAAACTAATAAATATATTATTGATATACGTTTCCAGATTTAATTCAATGACTCTTTGTGGAGTAAGTTTACTATGTATGTGCAGCAATGTTAGGCCACAAAGCAGGAAAACACACAGTTCCCAGATTCTGTGGTTAGCGGCAATTTACACCCATTTTGAAAATATTTATTGAACACCATCTATGTGCCATGGCTCTGTGAAAGGCACAGGCTGCGTGTAAAAGCGAAAACAGCATGGAGCTGGCACCAAAAGCTATGATGTGGAAAGGGCATTAGAATATTATTACAAAGGTTAGCTGACTGCTATAAATATTTAGAGACAACTGAAATTATGTCTTTTTTCTTATTTATATCTTTTCTCATTTTTAAATATATCTTTAATTCTGATATGTATGATACAGCAGAAATAAAAACAAAATAGAAGAATTTATATTGCAGAAAAGTAATATGCAGAACACAGGATTTTTCAGAAACTACTCTGTATGATACCACAATGTCATTATACATTTGTCCAAACTCATAGAAGGTAGAAGAAGAGTGAATCCTACTGTAAATTATGGACTTTTGCTGATAATGGTGTGCCATTGTAGGTTCATTGATTGTAAACACTGTAGCACTTTGGTGTGAAATTTTGATAGTGGTGGAGGTGGTATGTGTGTTAGGGGAGAAAGCAAATGGGAAATCTTGGTATCTTTTGCTCAGTTTGGTTGTGAACCTAAAACATCTCTAAAAAATATTTTAGAAATTTCTAAAAGTATTTTAGAAATTATATTTAAAAATTGGAAAAAAGATGAAGAAAAATAAGATTTCAAGTATACCCATTAAATGCATACCATACCATAAAGCTCGGTGCAGTTTCTAGGAGTGGGCCAAAAATTTGGCTTTTGACAATGCAAAGAGGAAATTAATATCAATAACTCAGAATTAAATAAGATCAGAAAGTTTTCTTCATAATGAGTCCTGAGAAAAATTTCCCTTTGTCTCTATAAAAGGAGGCATCATGTTTTGTAGTGGAATACAATATAATAAATATATCAATGGCATTCCCATAATGATTTCTTATGAAAGAACAATTCAATTCCCATTTCCTGTGTTTTTCATCACTTAAATGTGCTGCCTCTGCAATTATGAACTGTTTTACAAACTGGGAACACAAGGGGCAAAGCAGGCCAGTACGTATTGGCTTCTTGAACTCTGATCTCACCCATAGACTTTGACTTAAAACAGGGAGTAAATTAAGGGACCTTAAAATTTGTTTAATCTTCAGTTCTTAAAGTCAGAACTTATTTGCACCTCCAAAGCATGTCCTGAATTTCACTTTTTAACACTGGATTTTTAACCATTACCTGTGAATATCTTTTGCATTTTATCAGTGACTTGAAGCACTAACTCTGTAGTATGCATGTATCATAGTGGCTCATACAAGGTCTCAAGCCAGACCAAGTTCAATTCTTGAATCTAAAACTTCCTGGCTATGAATTGGGGCACATTACGAATCTTTTCATGTCATCATTTTTTTTTCATCTATGAAATATACAATGACAGAAGGTAAAAGAAGGCAACAAAACTGGCTCTTTCTTATTTCAAAAATTGCCATGTATCACAAAGTTTCACCAAAGGTTTATTTTTCAAAGGTGCCAGTGAAAATAAACAAAGCCTTTCTGAAATTCATGATTTTAATAGTTTTTTATTACTTTAAATTATATATAGTGAAATGAAAATAGGAATAATGAAGAGGATACCATTGTTATATCAATATTGATTAAAAGACAGGTAGATAGGTAGGTAGATAGATAGATGATAGGATGTATATGCGTGATTGTTCTTACTGTGTTGTCCTATTTCTTAAATGTAAATGTAAGAGGAGATTAAATTACATGTTTATAAAAACTTTGAGACATTACACCCTTATCTTATTTTTTAATACTTAAGACACAAATTGACACCATTTTTACTGCAGTGTTTTTCTTTCCAGGTATTTAAAATACCTAAGCATGTGAGCTCTCTGTATTGATTGAGCTCTGTGCACTCAGTTTGTAATAGCTAAGTCTGAGGTGATAAGCTTGCAGTTTCTCTAAGGAAACGATATAAGGTTGTAGAATAAATGTAGACAACACTCTCAAAATTTATGAAATTTTAAGCATTATCTTTAGCAGCCATGACATAAATATAATCCAATTCCATTTGGATTATCTATCCCCCAACCACTATTTGCAACATTCTTTAGTACTTTATCCCTCTCACTATTGTAAAAGTAATGAAGAAAACATATTTTAACTTCATCAGTAAATTTGAAGTAAATTTAGGGGAAAAAATTACTTGCTGGGCTCTGTTCACAGAACAAAATAAACACTAACCCTTTCCTTGATTCATGGCTACAAATTTTATCTCTCTGGACCTAGCAATTTAATTCCCTATGCCTCAGCAGCTATTCAAGCGTATGAGTTATATAGATAAAATCCACATACTCATCAACCTAGGACTACTGAAATAAGAAAGACCATATTTAACATTTAAATCCACACGAAAATTCTTAATTGGACAATTTATTTCTTCCAATTCTAAAAATGCTAACATCACGTTACTGAATAATTTATAAATTTGTTCAATTAGCATGTTTTTGAAGTGTTTAGTCTTCATGAGATACTGTGATAGACTGTTAGAAAGATGTCTACAAAATAGTACTTCTCCACAAGTAATAACAACTAGAATGTAATTTCATTGGTGCCAATGTTTTCCATTGAGAACAGAGAAAAACAAGTACCCAGGTGGGGTGGAGCCAGAGGACAGGACACAAAGGAAAGGTTCACTGGGCTATATTTAATTTGCCTCTTCAATGAAAACTGGCCTGGTGGACAAGGCAGAATAGAGTTTGGGGCATGGGGCAGCCAGTCTATGGAGAAAAAAATCACTCACAGAGGCAAACGCAAACATAGAAGGATAAACAAAATGATTTAAGAAATTTTCAATAGCTGGAAGGAGATCCAAGATGGTGAAGATAAACACTGTGCTTGCTTCATCCCATGAACACATCAAAATTACAAATAAAGTATAGAAAAATCAACCTGAAGAACCATCTAAAGTCTAACTGAACAGAAATTTTATAATTAAGGATTAAAGAAGCAGCCACGTGGAGACTGGTAGGAGGGGCGGAGGTGTGAAAAGGGCTGGTCCCATACCCACATGTGGCAGTTGAAAATCAGGAGAGAGAGCTCAGCCACAGAAGTTCTCCACAAAGGAGTGGGGGACCCCAACCCCCCACACCAGCCTCCCCAGCCCAGAGTACTGGTGCTGGGAAGAGGAGCCCCCACAACTTCTGACTATGAAAAACAGTGGGGATTCCGTCTGTCCAAGTGGGACAGAAGGCTACGGGAAACCCAGACATCCTCATTAAGGGCCCAGGGCAGGCACTCACCTTGGGCTCTGGTGGAGGGATGGTGACTCTGGGTGTGTCTGAGACATATGGTGAGAGGCTGAGATGTGAAACTTCAGGGTGGGAACTGGTGGGACAGCTCCCATTTTCCCTGTGCGGGGGTCCTTCTCTCATGCAGCTGAAGGGTGGGCACCATCTTTCCTGTGTTGATCTGACCCCCCACAAGCTAAATCTGAAACAGATTGGCCTGATGAGCTCCACTGCTAAACCCTGCTGACTCACTGAGAACTTGTCTCACCTGACTTGCATACTGTAGGAGGCTTTATCAGCGGCTCAACATTATGGGAGTCAGCAGGTGGCAGCAGGTTTTAGATTGTCCTGGGAATGATGGTAGCCACCCTCAATTTGCAGCATGACCTTTCTCACTTGCCTCCTGGTACAACACAGGGAGCAAACAACTGTGCATTGCTTTGTTGCTCCTACCAGGTACTTCCCAGGCAGTCACAGGCAGTGGCTGACCTGGGTCTGCATCAGAGCCCTTCCCAAGATGCCCTGGAACCAACAAACTTGAAAGTTGGCTTCAGGCCACAGCAGAGCACCACCCAATTAAACCCACAAGCAGCAAACACACAAAGGACAGTCTCAAGCACCAGAGCCCATTGAGGCAAATCCCGCTCCATGGAGTAAGCCCCCTGCACAGCAGTCCATAAGCTGTGGGTGTGGTCAAACCCCTCAGTCAGTCAGCCTGAGAGTCAGTACCACCCCACTAACATGCCAACAGCAATCAAGGCTCAAATATAACAGGAGGGCACATACAACCCACACAAAGGACATTCCTGGAGCACCCAGAGCAGGTCACCAGGGAGACTGTGCCACTGGGCCCCTACTACATAAGGCACCTGACAAGGCTGGGGGACATAGCAGCCCTATCTAATACACAGAAACAAACACAGAGAAGCAGCCAAAATGAGGAAACAAAAAATATGCCCCAAATGAAAGAATAGGAGAAAACTTCAGAAAAAGAACTAAACAAAATGGAGATAAGCAACCTACCAGATACAGAGTTCAAAATCATGGTTATAAGGATGCTCAAGGAACTTAGTGACAACTTCAACAGAGATGGCAAGCATAAAAAATAACACAGAAACCATAAAAAGAACCAGAAGTGAAGAATACAATAACTGAAATAAAGAATATACTAGAAGGAATCAGCAGCAGACTAGATGAAGCAGAGAATCTAACCAGCAATTTGGAAGACAGGGTAGCAGGACACACCCAATCAGAATAGAAAAAGAAAAAAGAATCCAAAAAAAATGAGACGAGTTTCAGAGACCTCAGGGACAACGTCAAGTGTAACATTCGCATCGTAAGGTTACCAGAAGGAAAAGAGAGAAAGCAAGGGATTTGAGAACCTATTTGAAGAAATAATGACTGAAAACCTTCCTAACCTGGTGAAGGAAATAGACATACAAGCCCAGGAAGTGCAGAGAGATCCCAAAAAATGAACCCACAGAGGCCCACACCACGACACATTATAATTAAAATGACAAAGGTTAAACACAAAGACAGACTCCAAAAATCAGCAAGATGAAAGCAGTTAGTAACCTACAAGGAACTCCCATAAGACTGTCAGCTGATTTCTCAACAGAAACTTTGCAGGCCAGAAGGGATTGGCACGAGATATTCAAAGTGGTGAAAAACAATGACATATAACCAAGACTACTCTACCCAGCAAGGATATCATTTAAAATTTACAGACAGATAAAAATCTCCCCAAACAAGAAAAAGCTAAAGGGAGTTCATCACCACCAAACCAGTATTACAAGGAGTATTAAGAAGCACTTCTTTAAGATGAAACAAACAGACAAACAAAACAAAATTATGAATAATAAAATGGCAATAGCTACATATCTACCAAAAATGGCTTTCAATGTATTGGATTAAATGCTGCAATCAAAAACATAGGGTGGATGTTTTGTTAAGTAAACAAAACCCTTCCATATGCTGCCTACAAGAGACTCACTTCAGATTGAAAGACACACACAGACTGAAAGTAAAGGGATGGAAAAAGTTATTTCATGAAAATGGAAACAAAAAAAAAAGAAAAAGAAAAAGCTGGAGTAGCAATACTTATACCAGACAAAATAAACATTAAAACAAAGGCTATAACAAGAGACGAAGGACCCAGTAACCCCACTTCCTGGTATTTATCCAAGGAGGCCCAGGATGCCACTTCAGGGGGACGTGGGCATCCGTGTGTTCATTGAAGCATTGTCTGCAGTGGCAGAGTTGTGGGGCGGCCTGGGTGTTTGTGGACGGAGAGGAGGTGGTGCATTTATGCAGTGGAGCATCGCTCGGCCATGGTAGGGAATGAGTTCCTGCCATCTGTGGTGGTGTGGATGGACCTGGAGGGTACTGAGCTGAGGGAAGAATGTTGGATGGGGAGGGACAGATGCAAAGTGATTTCGCTTATGTGTGGAGTCTGGAGAACAGTGTAAACAAACAGAGCAGAGACTCATAGATACAGAGAACATTTTTATGGTTGCCAGATGGGAGGGGGTTGGAGTGGTGGGGGGTGGATTGGAAGTGCAGATTGATTGTTGTAGGGTGGTCATGGGATGTGGGGTATAGCATGGGGATTATTGTCAATGGTATTGTGGTGACTGTGTGGTGTCAGATAGGTTCTAGATTTATTGGGGTGGTGGGTGAAAGGGGGGTTGGAGGGCAGTGTAAAAGAGGGTGGAGGTACTGAGAGGTGCAGATTGGTAGTTGCAGGGTGGTCATGGGATGTAGAGTAGAGCATGGGAGTGTGGTCGGTGGTATGGTGATGGCTATGTGTAGGGCAGAGTGGGTGCTAGACTAGTCAGGGGAATTGCTTCTTAGATGACATAAGTGTCTGGCCATATGCTGTGCACCTGGAATTAATATAAGGTGATGTTGACTGTCAACTATAGCTAAAGAGTTAAGGAGAGGGAAGGGGTCTAGCCAGGGAACAGTCTAAATTTCCAGGTGTGGAATGGATAGTCGTGGGGATGTGGTGTGCAGCATGTGACATATGGTCAGTGATGTTGTGGTGGCGTGGTGAGGTGTCAGGTGGTTGCTGGACATATCATAGTGATCACTTCTTTAGGTATATAAATGTTGAATGACTATGGTGTACCCCTGCCACTTATGTATTATATGAGGTCAGACAATTAATTTCACGAACTCATCCTAGAAAAAGTGCTACATACCTCATTGTTGAATATTACTATAGTCACCTTCGAAGTACTCCCATTGGGGAGCTGTGCACTGATGTCAGTGCCTAGTCCACCCTTCAAAGCAATTTTGGAACTCTTTCTGGAATGCCCATCAGAGCTGTCATCGTATTACCCTTGATGTCCTGAATGTCATCAAAATGTCTTCCTTTTAATATTTCCTTTATCTTTGGATAAAGAAAGAAGTCATCGGGGGCCAGATCAGGTGAGTAGGGAGGGTGTTCCAATATGGTTATTGTTTTACTGACTAAAAACTTCCCCACAGACAGTGCCGTGTGAGCTGGTGCATTGTCGTGATACAAGAGCCATGAATTGTTCATGAAAAGTTCAAGTCATCTAACTTTTTCACGCAGCTTTTTCAGCACTTCCAAATAGTAAACGTGGTTAACTGTTCAGTTGATACAAATTCATAATGAATAATCCCTCTGATAGAAAAACGGTTAGCAACATCGTTGTAACAAGTTCACAAACTTAATTGTCAGACCTGTATGTTAGCTATATTTTTAATATTTTTTAAAAAGAAATAAACTGTCAATAGTTAAGTAAGTTTAGTATGTCCCAAGTGCACATAAGGGAAAAGTCAAGGTGGAGAAAATTAGGGGTTCAGTCATGAACGAGGCCTTCCTTCAGTATTCGTGAACCATGAGGGAAGAGCACAAATACAGGCCTGCCTACCGTACATGAATATCACTCTAGAAGTTGTAAGTCAAATTTAAAACAAACATATGCAATAAATTAGATCATTTTTACTGTGACTTATAATAGCCTCAAAATGACCTGGAAGGCCAGTTTCTAGGATTTCTTGGGAATTCAGTTGGAGAAAGTTGGCCCTTGATCCCTTGCCTGTAGTCCTACCGGTTCTCTTTTCTCACCTGTCTCCATCCCATACCATGAGAGTCACACACACACACACACACACACACACACACACACTCACGGAAACCCCATGCACACATTCAAGCTCTAAACTCACTCTCCTACCCCAATGGCTAAATTTTGGCTACTCATAGTACACACATATAGAATTAGAGTTCCAGATACCCTGAGCATGGTCTGAGGCAGTTTCCTCTTGATCACTCTTGAGTTCTGGGAGTGCACACACCTGCGAGGCTATCTGTTGTCAAGCACTGACCCAGGTCAGTCTACCTGGCATGACCCGCGCGCCAACTGAAAGCCCCTGGCTCGTCACCCAGGAGCACACCTGAGAGGATTGGGTGGGAGACTAGAAATAAAGAGAATAGAGACAAAAGCTGGGAACAGGAGGGACTCAGGCTGCGGCAGACTGAGACCCAGTTTATTGAGTTACACAGGCTTTTATAGAGGAAGTAATTTCCTCATAGCAGGGAACCACTTCCTTTTGTGGGGAGGGGATTTTGCAATGACAGGTATATAAACCAAAAGTGTCCATTAGTCCATAAGCTTTAGCTAGCAACAAGCTGGTTTCTTTATTCTTCGCACTTGCATTGGCAGAATGTTGAGGTGTCATGCGACTCTGGGTAGAAGTGTTTTTCAGAGCCATCTCAGGCTGCTCCTAAGCTGCTCACCCTAACATGGAGGCCTGTAGCTAAAATGGGAGCCTGTAGCTTGCCAGCTTACAACCTCAGTGTCCCGGGCTGATCTTGGCCAGCTCCCCACATCTACTTAGGCCCTGGAAACAGGAAACTATTGGGTAAGAAATTCTAAAGTAAGATGTGAAAGGTGGGGAATGCGGGAACAAAAACTACAAGTGAGCATATTTTCTTGGGCCAACAGACGGCCTTCCTGCAGGAAAGAGTGCAGCTAGAGAAGGGCCACATGGTGTCCTTTAAAGCCCAGTGAACCAGGGGTGTCCCTTGCTTGGGTCTAAGCCTGAGAGCCTAATAAGCTATGCAGAAGAATTTAGGCCTTTTTGCAGCCTGAAGAGAGCCACTTATGGTTTTTTAGTAGTAAATGTCTTAGATAACATCTTTATTGTTTGCATAACTACAAATTATGAAAGACATAGGTAGGGAAATTTTCTTTATAAGATATAGTAATGCTATATAGATATTACAACTTTCTTTGAAAGGACTCATTTATTAAGGTGTTTCACAATAGGTATAATAGAATTGGCAAACTACATATTTAAAGTATGCATTGCTATTTATCACATGTAACATGTTATTATTTTTTTAAACCCTCAATAGCCATGCCAAGCTGTGGACTTAATCCTGATAACATCCACTCCAAGCACTGAGGGAAAGAGACTTCCCCAAAGGAGGTTTGGAAATGGCAAGGCTGTACCTCATGGAGTCCTCAGGATGGACAGGAGAAAAGAAAGCATTCAAAAGATGCAAACTTGAGTATTGAATCTAGGCAGTCTGGTTTTTAAACAGCCCAACTCTATTTGTCTGCATTTATTAAATATACAGTGACTATCCACAAATCCTCTAGTAAAGCAAAATTTTGTGTGTGTTAAAATTGTTCGCCCACACAATGACTCATGCAGTATATAAATAGAAGAATGATGTTGAAATATAGTAGAATTTAGATCTCTACAAAGAGCATGTCAAACACCCGGGGTGGATACTGTGGTGTGTTGCCCAGATCCTCACCCTCTTTGGAACAGAAGCACTCGTTTTCGGAGAAGTCCCTCTGTGGAAATTGCCCTTTTCAGAAGAGAACTCCCTCTTCCAGGGTTATACCTCCTTCCCAGGGGCAATCAACATACAACTAGTCAATGTATGTTCCCTTATAAAGTTCCATCCTCCTAGCGTCAACGCATGTTAGCTAGTCAGGTCCCCTCAGCAACAGAGCTGACTGCCTTAGTTTACCCCTCCCTGCCAAATCCTGCTGCCACCATCCTCCACAGTGTTAATCCTAAGAATTCCCCCCATGATGAAGGAGAAGGGGAAGGGATGAGACAATACAAATTGCTAATCACAATATGGCCTCACGGAAGGAAAAAGACAGTCTGGGGAATATAATCAATAATGTTGTAAATATTTCTTAGGGGGCCAGATGGACTCGTGTCTTGTTAGGGAGGCCACTTCATAGTCAGTGTAAAGGCCTGACCACCGCACTGTATTTCTGAAGCTGATGTTGAATAATATTGTATGTCAACTATAATGATATATACATATAGTCACGGGACATGGAGTAGAGAGTGGGAATGGAGTCGATGGAATTGTAATAGATAAGCATGATATCTGGGGGGAGGGCAATAGAGGGGGAGAGGAGGGTTGTTACTTTGTGAGGGTGAAAAGGACAACTATTGCATTGTTCTGTACACCTGAAACTAACAATAAAATAAATAAATAAATAAATAAAAGAATCCCCCCCATCAAATGCCCCAAGCGTCAACTTCCATCTCAGGGTCTGCTTTCTGGAGAACAGGGCCAGAAACATAGATTGAACTCAGGAGCACTGAACACTGTTATCTAGAGGGATGGGCAGGGGAGTCCCATTTTAAAGATCACATGTGAAGCCAACGCCCCATCTTCTTCCTTAATATTGTAATTCTGGAAAGGAACAATTTTACCCTTGTAAGGGCAAATTATTATTATAATTATAATAATAATAATTATTATTATTATTATTTTAGAATATTCCTGATGCCAAAAAGACATTTTTCTTCACTCCCTTTATTAGAACGTATCCTTGAAAAATCGAATGTTTACAAACTCTTTCTCTGTCCCTTTGATATATACGTACAGTAGGCCCACCTCATTGGCAGTTTCACTTTCTGCCACTTCAGTTACCTGCAGTCAACCATGGTCTGGAAATATGAAATGGAAAATTCCAGAATTAAACAATTCATAAGTTTTCAAGTGCACTTCATTCTGAGTAGCATGGTGAAATTTCGTGTAGTCCTGCTCCGCCCCGCCCAGGACGTGCGTGAGTCATCCTTGAATAGGATGTCCATTCAGTGTACGTTTCGCACCCATTAGCCACTTAGTAGCCATCTTGGTTATATATTGACTATCTGGGTATCACAGGGCTGGTGTTCAACTAACCCTTATTTTACTTAATAATGGCCCAAAGCCATTCACATCACTTTTATTATGGTATATTGTTATAAAGGTTCTATTTTATTATTAGTTATTGTTCTTAATCCCTCACTGTGCCTAATTTATAAATTAAACTATTATAGGTATGTATGTATAAGGGAAAAAACATAGGCTTGGTACTACCCTAGGTTTCAGGCATCCACTGGAGGTCTTGGAATGTATTTCCCTTGGATGAGGGGCGACTACTGTAAATCATTTTAAAGGATAAATAAACTCCTCTCACAACCCAGGAAAGTTTTCTTAAAGGACTGGGAGCCATCTCTTTGAAATGTAAACACCAAGGAAACCGGAGTCCCTGCTTCTTTGTCATCAGAAGTTTAGCCTGAGGCCTTGCTCCCAGCTGTAACCAGCAGCTTGTCATAGAGATCCACAAGTTTTATTATTTCTTCAGATAAAAGCAGTTAGCTAGCCTAGCGGGCTACCCCAATTACCAGGTGAATTAGGATTGAACTATGAAAGAATGTATAGCAAGCAGTCGTGTCAAGTCTTTTTCCAAGAAGACAAATTATCCATAACCTTGAGAACATGTAATGGATTATGTCTGCTTGGTGGCGTGTATACAAAGGATGGGATTTCTTTCTGTCTTTATAATGTCATTAACAGATTACTGGCCATGCCTAACTCAGGCTGATTTAATGTGTATTCAGTAATAAAACTGTTTTCTTTCTTTTCTATATTTGAGAAAAGGGTTTTCTAGGTTGAGAGACTTTATTTTTAATTTTTCCTCAACATGCTGAATAAGTTTCTGTCATAAGTAAAAATATAAAGCAATGGTGTCATCTGTGTTAACTGTGCCGATGTCCGTGGTTTTCCTGTCACTTGGTCATTCCTGTGGAAAGTCAGACAGATGGCCAGACTCAGTCTCTGGATCCACAATTGTGCAAAAGGGCTCTGGTTAAAAACCACACAGCACTATAGAGTTTGAAACTCCCATCCCTGTGGACCACCAGTGTTAATGAGCTGACCTGAGGCATGCATGTTGAGAGGATTCTCCTCACCTAGAGTCTAAGGGGCCTGGTCCCAAACCAGTCTTCCTTGCTCTATTGTCCCCAGGGCAGTGGTTATCAATACTTTGAAAAATATCATTGATTCTTAGAAGCTCTGATGACAGCTTTGAGCATCTTACTCCGAAAAGTACTCATATCTACTTAAAGTCAAATTTTTGCATGCAAATTTAAGACAGTTCTGAAATTCCTGGGCCTCTTTTCTCCAAAATCATGAGAATTAAATATTTCCTAACACTGTGTGATTTTCACCAGGCAGATACTCAGTAAACATTGGCTGGGTAAATCCTAGTTTTCCTCTCAGAAATGAACAATGCCTGTGAATAAAATAACAAACTAAGGTTTGTTTGCTTTTTTCTTGTTTTCCTACAAGAGCTGAGTTTTTAAAGGCAGTGTCCTTAGCTATCCTTGAATTTCAATTTAACTTACTGTGTTTCTAGCAAGAGCCCTCTCTGTATGCATGGTTATGCTTTAAGGGTGGGGATAAAAAGTAGATAAGAACATAGACTCTGGAGTCAGATTGCCTGGGTTTCAAATAATAAACCTCTGTGCCTCGGTTCCTTATTTTTAAAAACAAAGGTAATAATATATTTCTCGTGTGTGTGTGTGTGTGTGTGTGTGTGTGTGTGTGTGTGTGTGTGTGTACAACAATTAAGGTAATTCAATGTACTGTATTTAGTCAATATTTGACTTAGTAAATGCCAATAAATGTTAGCTATAATTGTAAGAAGAAAGTTTATATTTAAGAGATGCTATTGAAGGATTCATCTGGCAGAAAGCAACCATTGGAAAAACTAACAAGTACTGATATTTACATTAGTCCTTGAAAAATGAATTTTTAAATAAAAAATATTAGAAGCACATACAGATATCTTTTCTCATAGGGTTGGTAATTTGAATGGAGTAGAGGAAAAGAGAAAAAAGTAATGGTAGCTTTTCACATAGATGGGTGAAATCAAATATGGGCTGAGAAAAATTCCACATTTGAAGTTTTAGCACTTGGAGAGAAATTTGAGCGGCTTTAATAGGTGACCAACAAGGTTCTTTCCCTTTGAGATAGATCACATTTTCTACTTAAGTGTTCATAGACTTAAATTCGGTGAATAGGGAAAGAAAATGAGTCTTCATGCTGAAGTCGTGAATGGTGTGAGAATTCAAATATCATAATCTGGGAGTGAATGGAGAGCACGGCTCATATTGACCCTTTCTCTACTCTTTCCTCCTCCTCCCCTGCCCTCCCCCCAAAAACACCCACATTTAGATTTTTTTGATTTTCTAGTGAAAAATTATGGTTTAAGAAAATATAATCACTATAAATTTGAATAGCTATTATTCCTCTTTTAATACAATTGTACTGCATAAGAAAAACCATATCATTCAGCCCACTGTTTATTTGTGAGCTGTTTGAAAATGCATACAATGAGTTAATGCAGTTCCAGCTTTTTATTTTGCAATTTAGCTAGGCAGCCAGAAAGTAAAAACTTATTTTTTCTACTTCATTTCCATCGCAGGCCCCAAAAGGGATTTGCTAAATTGTTTTTCTTTTGCAGAATGTCCTAGGGGATCAAACCTACAAATTTTGCCCACTAACAGTGATAACTTTTCACAGCCAAAATAGTCAAGGTGGATTTATTACAGGGGAGCTCGATTTTGTACTTCTTTCTTCTGTTTCTATAAATCGTCTTTTGGATTGACCATCTGGAAAAGAAACCTCTTTGTGTTTTTATTTGACCTGAAGATAAAAGTTTAATGACTTCTATTTCATGTATAAAGGATATACTAGGCTACTTTTTGATAAATATTGGCAACATCCACAAAGCCACTATTCTGTGCTGTTGCTTTTATGATTTCCACAGATTACCTTCGAATTAATTGCGTCTTACCCTGACTCTTCCCTTCCTTTCTGTGCTCACATGGTTTTCCATATAGAATTCCTCTTCTCTACATATAATTATACAAACTCTATTTGTAAATCTAGACTTTATTAAAGGTCCATCTACCACAAAACCTTCTAGGTCCACGCAAATTTAAAATAATATCTCTTTTCTCTCTACAGCATTGATTGTAATATTTATCTAATGTGTATGACTTGTTGCCTGGGCAAAACCTCAACTGACTATTACATGTGCAAGTGGACATGTTGGATTCTCGGAACGAGATTGTCAACTCTCTCAAGACAGAATCATGCTTTACATTTTGTGTGTATGCCACAGAAAACTAGTACTTTATTTTCTGTGCTCCAGAAGGAAATCCCTTAACTTCCTGCAGGGTTTATTCCTTGTTTCATCCTTTCACTGGTACATTTACTAAATAAATACATTTTGATCTACAAGGCACCAGGCACTCTGCTAGCTGAGTGCATGCTGCTGAATAAGAATCAGAACCAGCTTTCAAGTTTCTTTCAAGTTTAGGGGAAAGAAACATAAATCGACAATTACAAAGAAGTTTGATATTGCCTGGATAAAGGAAAGCACAAAAGATGCTGGAAGCACATCAAAGGAGCAACTAGAGAAACCTGGGGTTATCAGAGAATACTTCCCTAAGAAATGAGACCAAAACCAAGGCTTGATGAATAAATTGGGGTTAAATCAGGTGACGATAGTATAAGGAACAAGAGGGATCTTCTAGGAAAAAGGAGCAGCTTGTGCAAAAGCACTGAGATGTGACAGCATGCCTTGTTAATGTTAGTGTCATTAAGCTACATTGTTAGATAGTACAAAGGTCTCAAGGTCTGGGCAGTTCTCATGAAATGCTATTCTTGCTAAATGTTAAAATGTAGCACAGAATTTACAAATGCAGCTGGAACTGGATGAGTTTGAGGAACTCAACTGGATAAGTTAAGCAAAGAAGAAATCAACGTGTAATTAACCAAATCCGGATAAGTTTAGCCAACTGCAAAGAAGAAATCAACATGTAATTAACCAAATACTGTATATAAGCAATAGCTAAGCCTCCCTTCAGGGATACAGAGCTTTGGATGTGAATTTTTCCACCTCCTTTACACCCTGCAATACAATTACCAAACTACAATGTACATCTTATTTTTGAATAGACCACCCCAACCAGTGAACCCCCTGAGTTTGGTAACAATGTGAGTGGCTGGTATGTAGAGAATATGGAGCAGGATAAAAGAGACATGGTTGCAGAGGTGGGCAGGCCCAGAAATGATATATTTATCCTTTTACCATCATTCTATCTATAGCATACTTTTGTTATTAAACTATATTTGTGATATGGCCAGTTCCATTACTAAACAATTTGCACCGTGAAGCTGTGACTATATCTTAATCACACCTCTATTTGTAGCCTCTAGCATACCACCTGGTGCTGTATCAATAAAGATCTAATGAATTGTTTTGTGCATATAAAATGCTCAAAAAAGTGCTTGGCTATACATGCATGAAATCGATTTGGCCTTTATTTAAGGTCAGTATTTAAATAAAAAACTCTTTTAACACAAAATAATGAACCAATGCAATGAACTGACATGAGGGAAACATATCAGTGCATCTGATTCAGAATAATTGTTTGTTATAGGAATATTGTTTGTATTCTTTATGCATATTTCTTTATATGCAACATGTTATAAGCATGCTTTATGCATATTTCTTTATATGCAACATGTTATCATGGCAAAGATTCAGAAATAGCCAAAGGAAAACCAACTGAGGTAGGATATGTAGCATAGGAAATTGACAACCCCCTCCAGGGTACAACTGAGATGCCTCACTGGTTACATAAGTAACAAGTGACTATCTAGTACCTGTAGCCAGAGAAAACCAAAAACCAGTCTCATCCAGCAAGGCTGATCTCTATGACCTGGACCTGACCTTTAGCTAATTATAATGTCACTATAACCTCATTTACATTGTGGTTACTAAAACTCCCATCATGCATCTGACTCCATAACAGTTCCAGAAGAACTAAATAAGGAAGAGAAATCGAAACGGAGGGCCCTGCCGAGGGGGATGAGATGAATCAACTAGTCAAAGGGATAAATGCCCCTGATGATGACTTCCTCCCCACAACTTATTCTCTGAGTTCTTCCTCCCCACAACTTATTCTCTGAGTTCGCCTGCACTTTCTTCTCAAGTGTGTACTTTCATTTTCAATAAATCACTTTTGCTTTCCTGTATCTGTCTCGCTCTTGAATTCTGTCTTCGTGGAGACAAGAACCCAGTCACCATGGTCCGGGTTGAGTCCTCTCGGACATCCCGTGAGCCTCCAGTGAATCACCGAAGTAGTAATTGGTTTAAAAGTTTACTGTGCACACACCAAAAAGCTTGCAAAATGGGAGCATTCAAACCAAAACTTGGAGTGAGCCTCAAGGGTATACTGTTAGAAAGCAGCTTATATAGTGTCTTCACAGTGGATGGTAATTAAGGTAA
The DNA here is from genome assembly GCF_001890085.2 of Hipposideros armiger. Classification (NCBI taxonomy): domain Eukaryota; kingdom Metazoa; phylum Chordata; class Mammalia; order Chiroptera; family Hipposideridae; genus Hipposideros; species Hipposideros armiger. The sequence goes on from NW_017732061.1 coordinate 670,754, forward strand.
AGTAATGATGTAAGGGTGACACTGTAATTTCTATTTTCAAGATTTAACAATGGTTTAGTTTTGCAATGTAATTTAGTTGAAGACTTTTTAAAACCCTTTTTTCCTTTGATTCTCTCCCTTTCTGCAGGTTTAATGGCTCTTTTCTCAAGGCTGAATGCATACCTCACTAATTTGCAAAACAACAGGCTTTAATGACTGTTTTCTGAAGGCTGCAGGCATACATCCTAAATCTGCCTAATCTCCAGGACACTAATTTAAAAGAAACTGCACAAAGATCCACTCCTACAAGGGAGATTTAGATAACTTTATCTCTGAAACAAACCAGACCCTGGGAAGCGCCTTTTTTTTTTCTCTTTCAAACCTCATCGCCCAGGATTTGACCAACTCTCCCTTCCTTTGTTCTGCCTTTACATGACTTTAAAACCTTTTGGCCGTCCTGAGAACAGCGAGATGGTCTTTGGGACAGGAGTCCACCATCCTCCAGGAATGCTGGTACTTTGAATAAACCTCCTTTTCTTTCCACCAAATTTACCTCTCCATATTGATTTGCAAGCAGCAAACAGCCAAACCAGGGGTTACAATAACAATCACTAAACGGGTGTTGTCCGCTCAGAAAACACTCAAGGTCGGTCTCCCTTTGCTTTTGACTTGAATACAAGTTAACAAAGAATAAGAAATGACATATGCTGCATACCATAAGTTTATGCATTTAAAATAAACATTTAAAGGGCTTTCAGTATATTTGCAGTTATGCTTATATATTAAAAGTTTCTAGTAATGTTGTCGGAAAGTGGGCCCTTTTCGGCACGAAATCCTGGTCCTTGGCAACTCGAGCAAGGAATTGAACAAGATGCCGGAGTAAAGCACTGAAAAAGTAGTTTATTAGAAAAGATAATACATTTCAAAGAGTAGAAGCAGCCCTAGCAGTAGAGAATAGCTCAAGGGCCCATTATTAGAAAAGAAATTACATTCCAAAGAGTTTGGAGCAGGCCACGCACAAGGGCGAGGCTCAAAGGGCTCGAAAAGGAATAAGCGGTCAAGAGAGCAGGGCGTCCAAAAAGGAAAAAAGGGAAAAAGACTCAAACTTTCCAGGGCTTGGGGTTTTTATCCCTTCTCTAGAATGGGCTGTTCCCCTAAGGGCGTGGGACCACTTGATTGGCACCTGTGATTGACAGGATGTACTGCGCAGATGCGAGTGACTGGTTTGATCTAGTTGTACCCATTTGTTTTAGGGGTAGATAATTACAATGAAAAGAAGTTTTGGGTTGAGAGGGGAGGTCACCGGGCGGTCACATTCTGTGGGACGTGCAGGAATGCAGAGACCCAATGTCTGCCTCTATCTGCATACCTAGCCTTCCCCTTGAGAGACGTGATCCCCATGAAATCTCTATGGGAAGCTGAGGGACAGGAGGTCTCTTCTTCTGTATCAGCTTCCTGCTGGGCAGGAGCGTAGAGCTGTCCCTGCCTATTGAGGGGGATTCACAGAACTCTCACCCTAGCTGATCTCAGATGGAAGGATAGGGGTCTCGAGCTCCGCCTGGAAGACTACGTTGGCTTCTTTGGTTGTGAGCAGCAATCTTGTTGGGGTATTCTCTGTATCCCCAAAGTCCCTGAATGAGGAACAGTAGATTTTAATTAATAAATCTGTTAGCTCTCATGAAGCCTGTTGGCATGCAGCCTGTTACTCAGGTGGCATCAGTTGTCTGGGCCCAGAATGGGTTTGTACTGGCCTGGGGGGATATTAGGAAGTCACAGGCTTTCAAGTAGTTATCTGAAGCAGGAGACTTCTATTGTTTAGGATTCAGAAACTGATTTACAAAGCAATCAAGAAGCAGGGGGATAGGGCCGGCCGAGTGGCACGATGGTTAAGAACTCGCTTGGGATGCCAGAGGGCCCCTGTTCGGATCCCACATATGAGGGCCAGTAACACTGCCCTCCACAGCTAAGATGCTGAACAACAGCTCAACCTGGAGCTGGGCTGCCTGAGTCGCCGGTGACGGCGTGGGCTGCAGTCCCTGTGGCAGTGGATTGCCATGGGCTACCGTGCAGCCGCAGTGCAGCCGCAGTGAGCGGCCAGCAGCCGCAGTGAGCGGCCGTCCAGAAGCCGGCGACTGATCTGCCTCGGCCGGGAAGAGCGCAATGATGATGCCAACTTGGGCCAGTGAAGCAACGTCCTCCACAACTAGACTGAAGAACAAAGGACAGCAACTTGTCTGTTCCCCTTCCCCCAATTCCCCAGCACTGTTCCCATCCCCCCAATTCCCCAATAAAAATCTTTAAAAAAAAAAAAAAGAAGCAGGGGGATAGAATTTTAGGATTCAGGCTAGGAGCAATCTTCAGTCTAGGATTTACAAACTGGTTAGAAAAGTAATCAAAGTCAAGAGCTAAGGAACTAAGAGATTAGGGAGGAGACTTAACATTTCTATAGGAAAGAAAACTTAAAACTCTTTGGGGTGGGGGGCATCTCTTGACTGGTAACAGTAACGTAAAATAGGGACAAAATTTCATCATTTAATTTTAATGATTCTTAGATACCCGAAAATAGTAAATTATAGCATTCACTCTACTCTGGCCAGGCAACATTACAAAAGGGTTTCTTCTGTTCTTTTTATTAGTCCTTTGATTATATTGATGAACATATCTCCTCTTTCTAAAATTTCTGAATCCTGTGTTATCTTTATAGTTGTCAGGTCTCATCGTCTCATTCCTAGTTCATTGTTTCTCAATCTTACTAAAACCATCTACAGCCTAACAATGTACACTCTCACTTTAAAAAGGTGCTTGAATCAAGAGAAGATAACTGGCTCACAAACAGCTCTTAAGAGGTGCGTAACAATGAACCAGGTAAGGCACTATGAACCTTTTATTTGACATGTTTTGCTTTTTTAAGTGTGGCAACAGCTGTCTCTTAGCTGTGTCCTCCTCAGTAGTTCCTCATGACTACCTATCAAGCATCTTGTCAAGGAGCCATATCTTTCAAGTTTTTGACTTGTATTTCCTTATCGTTTGCTGTGGGGCTTGTTGTCAGGTAATAAAATTGGAAACGCCAAACCTTTAAGTTCCTTTGCCTACAGTTACTTTGATGAATTACTCCAGGAGGTAGAAAAGCTGCAGCACTGTCAGAAATTGGCTTGGCATTGCAGCACATTTCCTAAGCTAGAAAAAAAAGCATCATGATTTTTTCTGAAATATCCTCAAGTTTACATTTGACCTATGTTTTCCAGAAGGTGATTCTTTTCTTTAAAAAATATTTTGTTTCTCTGCAGTAGGAAAAAAAAAAATCCAACTGTTTCTCATAAATGTACCATAAGCTGTAATATAATTTATGGCAAAAGTTATTTCTTCCTTTAATTTCCACTGGCTCTATACTAACCTGGACATTTTACTATCTCCTCGGTCACTGCATTATTCTTGTAGCTCCCTGAATTCAATATCTCTATTCAAAATTATGCATACTGTTGACATACTAAGTTTTCTAAAATACAATCATTATTATCTTTATCCTGGCTCAAAATTTTTACTGGCTCTCCATTTTCTTTAGGATAAAAGTAAAACACCTTAAGTGATATTTAATGGGAGAGTAATTTGTAGAGACACAAGCCCATATCCCTACTGTTACTTTGCAATTTTTGTGATTCAAAAGCTATTGCATGTTTATGCAAATCAGTTTCTTTTTTGACAAAACTGACTCTTCTTTCAAAGGTACTGAGAAAATTAATTAAGTGAATGTGTCCCTGTACAAAATAAATGTTTCCTGCATTTCTTTAGTCTCATTTTAAGCCTTTTCTCTATTTTACCTCGACTTTTTAAAAATTTCCTGAACACCTACTGTGCATTATGTATACAGAACTTCTGTGAGTAATATACAAAGAAGACAGTGTTTTTGTCCTCAAAAATGTTTTGTAAGTTGAGGATGCATAGATCCTCTATCTGATCTTATTGATGCAACTTACTTCAAAGCAAGTGATTTATGTTTTTTGGGTTTTTTTTTTACCATGTTAGTGAGTGAATAACAGTAGAACGCTACGACACATACAGCTGCATAAATGCAAGAACCTTGAGGCCAGTCCTTAGAAAAGTCCTGAAGAAAAAAGTAAATCCTTTTGTAAATGCCACTTTCCTACCAAACAAGTTGGGCACAGATAGCTAAATGAAAAGTTGCTTCCTGTATTTTTCAGAGGAGCCTCTTTTATTTTATATTACCTATATCCTCACTTCCTCTCTCCCCTCCACCTCCCACCCCCACACGCGTGCTGTACAAAGCCTCTGTCAATGTTTTCCACTCCATTTAGCATCTCTGGGTGTTTGGCACACAGATTCTGTATTTTCCTCATAGATATCCTTAACAGTAAAGCATCTCAAAATCATTTTCACAGATACACTAAGGTAGATGCCATATTGAGTCAGGCTCAGACTGCCTACTGTATCCATTTCCTGTTTGCTATGCAGTGACTTAGGGAGGGCTCAGGCCACATGTCAAGCTCAGAAATGTCCCCAGAGAGGTAGAGCTCCTGCTGTGTGTAAGTTGTCCTCCTCACCCATATTTTTTATTGTCATATGAGATAGGTTTTTTTTTTTTTAAGATTTTTATTGGGGAATTGGGGAATGGGGACAGTGCTGGGGAATTGGGGGAAGGGGAACAGACAAGTTGCTGTCCTTTTGTTCTTCAGTCTAGTTGTGGAGGACGTTGCTTCACTGGCCCACATTG
>NW_017732061.1:675681-684241 GCF_001890085.2 Hipposideros armiger
GTGTGGAGGGCAGTGTCACTGGCCCTCATATGTGGGATCCAAACCGGGGCCCTCTGGCATCCCAAGCCAGCTCTTAACCAATGCGCCACTCGGCCGGCCCAAGATAGAGTTTTTGAGTCATGAGAGTTTTCTGAAGTACAGTCATAGCTCTGTATTAAAGGGGGATTGGCTCTAGGACCTCCCCACAGATACCAAAATCCACAGATGCTCAAGTTCTGGATCTGAGGATTCCAGGACCTATGGATATAGAGGGCCAGATATAATCTAGTCTTCCTTAAACTGAGTACCATGGAAAGAGAAGAGTTTAGGAGATTCTAGGAGTCAAAGCAAAATGTATAGAGCAATGAATGACTCCAGGGTGTGAGGGAACTGAAGAGAATATCATCTGGCTCTTACTAGGTTCTCCATAATTTTTATTGTATGTGTAAACGAACACATAGTTGCAGCCTGAACTCAAATGAAAAATCTTGTATTCTCTGATGGCTGGAATCCAAGTCACCTCTTCAGTCCAGAGGGTGGAAGTTTGGAATGGGGAAACTATATTTTGATGTTAATCTTAATACAAAGTTCTCTAACTAAGTGATATAACTGAAATTTGCCTTATTTTCTAGTTGTGGTTTTTTTTAACAGAGTAACATAGGATTTTTTTGTATTTCAAATTTTTAGAAAATGACAAAATTATCTAATTTAGGTGTCTGCCAATGTTGTTTTTAAGTCAGTCTCACTGGAATCACTTGGAAAGATTTTTAATGATCCTAATCCTGGATCCCACCCCCTATGCATTCAGATTCATTCATTATTTTTGGAGCCAAGTGATCTGTATTCTTTAAAGGCTCACTGCGTAATTTCTGTGCCTCTTTAACTCAACTTCCCAATGCTATTCATCAGTGTCTAGGAGGTGTCATTTGTAATCATTTGCCTCATTCTTACCATAGGAGACTCACTACTCTCCAAATTAATGTTATTTTTTTATCAAAATTATTGTTCTACTCATTCAGAGAGCCAGTATCCATGCATGCTGTCAGTGAGCAAACACATTTGTGTGCTAAACTGTTCCGAACACAATATAAAATGCTAAACATGTTTGAAATATCGTCTTCAGCAAAATTAAGGAGAATATACACCCAGCCATGCAACAGGTGTTTCTGTACATTTACTGAGCTCTCATATACCAAATATGGAACTAGAATCTTTACATTCCGTCTCTCTCTGACTCTTGGAGAACTAAATGAAGATCACCCAAATGGGAACCAACAGAGGGTATTTCTGCAGAGTTTGCTATTTAGCAAACCACTGTGGCTTGCATTTGGCAGAGGCTTAAATGTAGGCAGGAGAATGGGAAAACTTTATAGTGAAAAAAAGAAAAAGGGAAGGTTCTAGTAGGCTCTGATTAGAGGTCACTGGCATGGGGGAGCTGGAGGTGGACTAACCAAAAGCAGTGATTGGTTTGGGGAGCATACTTGGCTGCCTATGGTTGATTAGTTGGAAATAGGTACAAAAAGTAGGGAAACTGGCAATTATGGACCAAGTCCTGATCATCCTGGACTAGTTGCTACAGAGGCTGTTGGTCAGATTCCTATTAGCAGATATGGTCTGGCCGTAGTCCATTTGTATATTTAAATAGTCTTACAATCTTTACAACTGTGAGGTCTGTTTTTTTATATTATTTTTTTTTAATCTCCATTTTAAATGGCAAAGAAACAGGAATATAGAAAAGTAAATAACTTTCCCAAGATCATAAGTTGAGATAAATGGAGAAGCTTAAATTTGAATTAAGGTCAATCTGATTGAAAATTCTTGCTCGTAACCACTACTTTACCTGTTTTACAATCAGAAATGATAACGTTTAAAAATAATAATATTGGGTTGTTGGAAAAGTCATGGTGTATTTTTTCCGTTTTTTTATTGCAAACATGCGTTATGACTTTCCCGACAACCTAATAATACAGTATACCCATCCATATATCTCCAAGCTTTTTCCTTTGTTTGTCAACTTTCAAAAGGCATTTGGAAGATTATTCCGCACACTAGAGAAATGTGGTGTTTTGGAAGAATTCTAAGGAAGAAAAAGACATCATTCTCTATACTGCTACATTATTTTCAGCATATGTAGACTCTTAGAAGACTCATTTTTCCTTGTTTCATAAACAGAAAATAAACATTTTATATTCCTTTATAAAAGTATTCATTTCCTCACATTGAATTTTGTTCCTGAAAGTAAGTACAAATCATATACAGTAATGCCTCGGTTTGCGAGCATAATTCATTCTGGAAACAAACTGCTCGTATTGCAAGACCTCACTCATTTACCAAGTTAAAATGTATTATTAGGTTGGTGCAAAAGTAATAGCGGTTTGTGCCATTACTCTTAATGGCACAAACCGCTATTACTTTTGCACCAACCTAATAGAAATGTTTGCTCGTCTTGAGGGACACTTGCAAACCAAGGTTTTACTGTATTTAAAAACTATCAAAATTCCTTCTATAATATTTTTAAATGTTAATTTTTGTAGACAGTAGAAATGTAGAGAAAAGATAGAAATTCTAGTTCAGTTCATAAGTTCTTTATTAAAATTGACAACTCAAAAATATTAATCTGGTGATTAAATATATTCAGTCACTTAAAAATATTTAACTTTTTAAATAACACCATGAATAAAGAGATTTCAAGCAGATAATATATTTTGTAAATGAATACAGTTTTAAATCAGACATATTTAATTGCTTTTCTTTCACTTAGGTATCTTTTTGTTAGGCTTATGAGATAAAATGGACAGTACATAAATATGTTGATATAAAAAGGGATTTAAAGGACATTATTTTAGCTACAGCATATATTAATATTTCTATGCTGTAGTAAAGAAATATAAGCCTTAAGAGAAATTACATTTTAAAAAATACATTTCCTTGTAAGAGGTTTTTGCAGTTTAGAGTAATTTTAGACCTTCACCTTAATATCCTTGAAATAATCTTTCTCATCTAACCAACCACTCAAATTAATTTAATTGCCTATAAAAGAGCATATTTAGATTCAAAGAACAACTTCCATCAACTCCTTTAGTAGCAAAGGGACTTTTTACTTTGAAGTATTGTATATCGAGGTGGTTATATGTCTAGTCATTCTAATTTCAACCTCTATGTATTTTAAAAAGTAAAGTGACAAATTTCTACAATATTAAAATGAATTTAAATAAATTACTTAAAAGAGGTGTGCTGAAGCCGAATAATAATGAATGTCAACTATAATTTAATATATATTTGGATGTGGAGTACAGCATAAGGGAATAGTGTCAGTGGAATTCTAACAGCTTTATACGATGTCAGAGGGGTAGTAGATTGGGGAAGGGGAGTTATCACTTTGTGAGGGGTATAAATGTCTAACTGTTACATTGTTTTGTACACCTGAAACTAATTAAAACAGAAAAAAGAGAGGTGTGACCTACTTAATTAGATTTTTATGATCAGGATATAAAACACACTATAAAACTTTTGAGCTTAAAATGAGTTATGATAACTCATATAAATAATGGGCTAAATGCAGGTCTTTTATTATTATTGCTAAGATTATAATAATAGATGATGAGTAAAATGTCCTTCTTTTGAAATTATGCCAAAAACCTGAGGTTATCATTAGGTACCATCCAAAGTCTATTCTCATTGAAGAATAAACCTGAAAAATGTGATTTACTTCAAAGAACAGCATAGATCACCCCCTATATATTAAAACTGATTTATTTTAATATTTGGGAAAAAAGCATACCTCTTTACATATTCATTTTAGCATAAAGTAAGGTAAATTTAGAAAGTGTTTAATGAGGACTTTTATTAGTTTTATATAAGATTAACTTTTCAACTGAATTGAATTGACTTTTATCCTCCCCTTAGGACATAGGTTTTAAACATGTGAGCTGGGGATGTGTTGAGAACCAGGAGAGAGGAAATTAGAGTTTGGGAAGAAAAAAAAGGGGAAGGATGAGGATGACAGAGCAGGAGTTTGTACTTTTGAAATACACCCCCAAAGTTAACGTAAGTTCAAGAACGTAATTTTGCAATAGAGCGGGGGAAGGACTGATATTTATATATGAGGAGTTAATGAAGAGGGTCAAGAATGCACTGCTATTACTTTTGATGTCGCAAAGTCATCATGGGTTGAGTTTATGATATTTTGTCTAGTGGGGAGAGAGACTGAGATCAACTTTGGATCCAAGAGCAAATCCATTCTCTATGAAAATGATAGTTACCAACAGAAAGGATTTCTAAAGGTACCTATGCAATAAAATTCTCTCCTTAAGGATTTATTAAAAAAAATGTGTATTTATTGTGAACTTAGCACACACAGGTCACTGTGAATTATGTAGTGGAAATACATATTATAAGGGCACACTCACTGCCCTGCATCAAGTAAAATTATATGTAAATTACTGGCTCTTATACAAAGCAGGCTTAAATAAAGAAGTGTTTTGAATAAATAATTAGAATTAATTAGGCTCATTTGGGTCATGATCCCATAGAAAGAATGCATGAGCTTAAGATACCTAGGTTTGAATTTTTCCTCTACTATTTACTAACTTGGGTAAGATGTGGCATTTTTGATATCCAGAGTTTTAATAAAAGCATATCTGGAGATACACACCACCCACTTCAGTGTTCTGCCATGAAAATACTTAGTCGTTTGCCTGGCAACGTGTGCCTAGCACATAGTCCAGTATTAACAAAACATTATTATTTTTCTTCCTTATTTTGTGGAAATTGAATATTGTGTTGGGCTTTCAATAGTGGATATAATTTTGAAAGGAGACGATACTGGGAGAGAAAGAAAAGTTGGTTTATAGAGCCACTGTAGGCTTACAGTCTGAGTTTAAATTAACAGACAATTTAGTTTCTACATTTTTCTGGCTGATATTTAATAATCGAAGAAAAAAAATGGTCAAACATTGGCAAGGTTGGATGAATTCTCTTACAGATTTTGTCACGGTCATCTTTCTCTGGACCAGGATCGCAATTATGTAGGTAACACAAGCTTAAAGGTGAATTTCAGAAAATGGTGAAGAACTATTATTCTGTACAGTAGAAAAAAATGCTCTGAAGTTAAAATGTATGCTTTTAATTTTTTAATATTAATTCTGATCCATTTTTAGCGTTGGGGGCTTAGATTTAACTTAATCTAGCTCATAACTCTAGTTTAAATAGAAAACACCTTTGTCAAAAGCATAATAATAAACATTTCGTTTTCCAAAATATTTAATTTGTTTGTATTTTAAAAATTCAGAAGAAAAACAAAACTGTATCCCTTTAGGGTATTATTTCTGATAGATTTTGAAAATTATTAAAATTTTGGAATTTACTGAAATGCAGACTCCAGCCATTCTCCAAAGGATGAAATGAACACTGAACATGGGAGGTGGAAGGAAAACTATTTTGACAACATTCTCTTTAAATCATCTCATGCAGTAATTGATAACATAAAATAAATTATGTAAGCCATTTTGGTAAAGCAAATATTAAAAACACTGAACTTTTACAATTTGGCCCAGCCCAAGATTGCTGGACATGTTAGAAAGAGTGTAGGTTTAGTAATAAATTACAAGAATTTATAGTCAGTCATATAACCACTAATAATGATAAGGATGATAATAGTAACAGCTAACAGCTTACAATGTCATGTAATAAGTACAAAGAGCTTACAATGCACGTGGTGTTGTGCTATGCATTTACATGTATTACTACTTCAAATGAAAAAAAATTTTTAATGCCTATTTTTACCTGTGTAATCTCTAGCAATTTCCTGCTACTGCTACAGGTTTGTGCTGCTCTGTGCCTACAACTTTGAGTTTGTTTCCTTTGTGCTTCATTCATTTTTTTTATTATTCTGCTGGCATCACGTTCAGAGTTTCCTACAGCTTGTAGGACATAGGAGGGTTAAATAGCATGAGGCAAGTGAGGCACTCACCTTGGGTATAAAATTTAAGGGGGCACCAAAAGCTCAGTCAGGAGGAATTGTATTTTGATGCACTATTTTTAAAAAATAAAGGTGCATGCAAACACTCCATGATGAACAAAAATTTTAAAAATTAAATAAAGATGTGATCAGTGTCACTAAAGCTTAAGACAAAAGGAAATATCAGAAATACTGATGTTCACTATGGAGGTTTTGCATCTATATTTATGTTTTTAATTGTGTGTTAAATTATTACCTCAATTACTATTTTTGGCACTCTTTAAATCTTGTGTCTGACGTGAGTCTTGCTGGCCTCACCCTAGTGCCACCTCTGTGAGCAGCTGTTTTCATATATGATTTTATCACAGTTGGAGTGACCTAGATATTTCGCAAATGAAGCCTTTTGCCATAAAAGAGGAAAATGACTAATTTCCTGCATAATACTATCAGGACAACCCATACTCCACAACAAAACCATATACTGTCTCTCCTGGATGTTCTGTTTCTCTAATTTAAGGTAATACAGGAGAAGCCAGGCAAGGAGAAGCTTGACTCAATGTACATCAGCTATGCAAGCATTATAGAAGACGATCGAACGACCAAAATAGAGTAGTATTTCTAAATAGCAACTACTATTTCTCAATAAACTATTGCTGATTCAAATTCAAAGAAAAAAAAACGATAAATTATCATTTAAACCTCCTTGACTCTTTCCCAATGATATACTCTCTAGTTTATTGATAGCATGAACATTCTAAAAAGAGATTCAAAAAGAGATCAAATAATTTCAAAAAACCCCTCAGTTTCAGATGCTCGGCTTTATTTAAACTGAAGAAGAATAGATTGGTTATAATGATTCGCACAAATGCCAGTAATAGAGACTGGGACCATTTCCTTTCTATCTCTAGTAGTTTCTAAACATAAAAGACAACGGCAGGGAGTTATATATTCTCCCAGAAACATGAAATCAGGGAACAAAGGTGAATATGGCATAGCCCCTGCTCTTGAAAAGTTTTTTAACCTTACTATGTGTATATAAATCTTTTTTTTTTTAAGGAAAAATCAGAATAAATTTCTGCCTTTTGATATGTCTGAAATTCATATAACAGATGAATTCTTTTAAATAATTTTCTAGCACTGTGGTTTAATGGACATCTTGAATGTAAACTATTATTGCTGAATACTAGGTGAGAAGTTCTGATAAGCATGAGATAAAAATTCCCATTGTTTCTTGGAATTCCATCTGTGGTTCTCTATATTCCTAGATTTACCTTACGATCTTCATTCCCCATCTCTTTGCTGTGTACTTTGCAGAAAATGTAAAGATAATTATTATGGTACTTTTATAATGTGAACATAAAGATAGAATTCATGTTTTGTCAGTATCTACTATGGACCAGGCACTGTGGTAGGAAAAGTCATGTATTATGTATCTCATATAATTCTCATAGCAATCCCAAAACACACGTATTATTCTCTCTAGTTGACATGAAAGGAAATTACATTACAAAGCAGTGAAGGGGTTTGTTCAAGATCACACAGTCAATGGATATCAGAGTTTCTATCTAGCCATGTCTCAAAATGTCTACCATATTTGTGTGCAGACATGGCCCCGCACATCCATGAGTGAACTGGGTCACTCTAGGAAGTGTCAGGGTGTACAGAGAGAGCCCAGCTGTTTGGGGGTAGAAAGTTACTCTGCCTGTCAACAAGCGACAGAAGAGAGAACACCTGTGAAAGAAGAAAGAAGATGGTCACAAGGAGAGAAAATAAATTTGTTTTTAAATAATGTGTTAGGAAAATAGCCTCTCTGCATTAAAAAAAAAGAAAGAAAGAAAAGAAAAGAAAAGAAACTGTGGAATGGCATTAGCAATGTTGTTTTCTACTAACATTTTTACTTTAGGCAATTGTTCTCTAATTAATCTTGGTAATATGAAAGAGTTAAAGATCCCTGATTCACTGTTTTGGATTTGTTTTATGTCAAGAGAAAGAGCTCATTAACACCTACTTACTATAAAACAATCTAATGATTTTCACTATACCACAAGTGTTTTACCTATTTAGCTTCAAAAAAATGAATAAATTGAGGAGACATTGAATAACATTTAAATCCAATTTAATAAATCTCTTTGACTAAATGTCAATTATTCCTTACTACTCTCGGTAATAGAAATACATAAAAGAAATATTTAGTTTGCAGAGCCCAAGATAAAAATGTATTAAAATTTAATGACCAATCAACAATGAATGCAATCACCAATGTGGAAGAAAACATCAGTAACTGCAAAATAAAATAAGTATTATAGACAATAAGAACTATGACCTTAGAGAAGGAGAAATCCTTATAAGGAATACTGGACACCTAAACTCCTAGCTTAAGAATATTGCTGGTTAAATCAAATCTTTTTCTTTTTCTTTGATTCTGTCTTTTTAACAGCTATATAGAGATACATTGATACACAAAAAATTGGACATATTTAATACATACAATTTGATGAGTTTGGATATACTAAAAAATCTATGATGCCATCACCACAATCAAGATAACAGACATATCCAATACCTTCACATTTCCTTATATCCATTTCTCTTTCTCCCTTTTCTTTAAAGATTTTTATTGGG
>NW_017732061.1:684577-772992 GCF_001890085.2 Hipposideros armiger
GAACCGGGGCCCTCAGGCGTCCCAAGCCAGTTCTTAACCATCGCGCCACTCGGACGGCCCTCTCCCTTTTCTTTTTTAAGTTTTCAATTACAGTTGACTTTCAATATTATTTTATATTAGTTTCAGGTGTACAGCATAGTGCTTAGATATTTATATAATTTACAAAGTGATTACCCCCATAAATCTAGTATCCATCTGACACTATACATAGTTACTACCATATTATTCATTATATTCCCTATGCTTTACTTTATATCCCCAGGACTATTTTGTAACTACCAATTCGTACTTCTTAATCTCTTCACCTTTTTCACCCTGCACCCCAACCCCCCTCCCATCTGGCAACCATCAGTTCATTCTCTGTATTTATGAGTCTGTTCTTGTTTTGTTTGTTTATTTTGTTCTTTAGATTCCACAATAAGTGAAATCACATGGTATTTCTCTTTCACTGTCTGATTTATTTCACTTAGCCCTTATATCCGTTTCTGTTTCATTTTTGTTTTGTTTTGTGATAAGAACACTTAACTTGCAGTTTACTCTCCTAACAAATTTTTAAGTACACAATAAAGTATTGCTTACTATATGCTCTATGCTGTACAGAACATCTCTAGAACTAATTCATCTGGCACAACTGAAACTTTACACCCATGAACAACTTCTCACATCTCATCCTACCCTCAGTCCCTGGTAACCACTGTTCAAGTCTCTGCTTCTGATTTTGACTATGATAGGTACTTCATGTAAGTAGAATCATGCAATATTTGTCCTTTTTTTGCCTATTTCATTTAGTACAATGTCCTGCAGTTTCATCCATGTTGTTGCAAATCGCAGAATTTCCTTCCTTATTGAGGTGGAATAATATTCCATTGTATGTATATATCATTTCTTTATCCATTTACATGCCGATGGATATTTGGGTTACTTCCATCACTTGGCTACTGTGAACAGCACTGCAGCAAACATGGCAGCACAGATGCCTCTTTGAGCTCCTGATTTCAATTCTTTTGGGTAGATGCCCAGTAGTGAGATTGATGGGTCATATGCTAGTGCTAGTTTTAGTTTTGACTGTTGTCTATAGTGGCTACACCATTTTACATTCCAATTAACAGTGTAGAGTTCCAATGTCTCTATATTCTCATCAACATTTACCTTTTTTTTGTTATTTGTTTGTTTGTTTTGTCTCTGAAAGGCAATATCAGAGAATGAGAAGATAAACCATAGACTGGGAGAACATATTTGCAAAAGGCACATATGATAAGAGACTATTATTCCAAATATTCAACGAATTTTAAAACTCAACCATAAGAAACAACCTGGTTAAAAAATGGGCCAAAGACCTTAATGGGCACCTCACCAAAGAAGACACAGAGATGGTGAATAAGCACATAGGAAGATGATCCACATCATATGTTATAAGTAAAAGGCAATTTAAAACAACAGTAAGATACCACTAGAAACCTATTAAAATGACCAAAATCTGAAACACTGACAATACCAGATGCTGACAAGGATGTGGGGCAGCAGAAATGCTCATTCTTTACTAGTGGAAACACAGCATGGTACAGTAAACTTGGAAAACAGTTTGGTGGTTTCTTACAAAATTAAACATACTCTTACATATATGGCACAGCAATTGTGCTCCTTGGCACTTACTCAAAAGTGTTGAAAACTATGTCCACAGAAGAACCTTCACACATGTTTATAGCTGCTTTATTCATAATTGCCCAAACTTGGAAGCAACCAAGATGTCCTCAGTAGGTGAACAGATAAATTGTGGTACATCCAGACAATAAAATGTTATTCAGCACTAAAAAGAAATGAGCTATCAAACCATGAAAAGACATGGAGAAACCCTAAACACTATTGCTAAGTGCAAGAAGCCAATATGAGAAGGCTACATACAATATGATTCCAACTGTGTCATTCTGGAAAAGATAAAACTACAGAGACAGTAAAAAAAAATCAACTGTTGCCAGGGGTTGGGGGTTGGTGAGGGGGAGGGAAGAATAGGTGGGGCACAGAGGGTTTCCAGGGCAGTGTATACCATAATGATTGACACATGTCATTTCACATTTGTCTAAAAACTCACAGAATGCATAACACCAAGAGTGATCCCTAGTGTAAACTATGGACTTTGGGTGACTGTGATGTGTCAAAGTAGGTCCATCAATTGTGACAAATGTACCACTTGGGTGAGGGATATTGATAATGGGGAAAGCTATGCATGTGTGGAGTAGGGAGCACATAAGAAATCTCTGTACCTTCCCCTGAAATTTTGCTGTGAACCTAAAACTGCTCTAAAAAATAGTCTTTTTTTTTTAAATGCCACTTATGTCTTGTCTGAGAAAGCGGTATGGGTGTAGGGGAAGGAGAAGCACAAAATATATGTAGATTTTAGATGCTGATGTACAACATATGAACATTAACATAATTAGATTTCAGGATTGCTTCTTGCATTTTACTTTACATTTTAATTACTTCATTTCCATTCAGCTGTAGTTATTTTAACACATTCAAAATTATATTAGTTAATAAGTCTGTGACTATTCTTAGAGTGAGTGAAATATTTGAATATTTTTTGCTACTGAACAAATCAGAAGTAACCTCCACTGTAACATTTATTAGATTTTGCTTTTAGAATCCTTATTTAGCATATCTTGAATTACATAATGTCTCTGAAAAAAAATACAATTGAAACCTGATTTATCAAAGTAATAACTGACTTCAGTTTTATACTCTTATATCAGTGAAATAAAGGGTTTCTAAAATATTAGTGCATTGGAGGAGGAAAAGAACAATCTGTCTGATTGCACCTCCTACCACGTCTGAAATCAATAGCTTATAGTTTTCAAAGTACAGATAGCTTACTTTTTTAAAGCAGAACACATATGCACACCTCAAGGCATGGTGAGTAAGAAAGAGGTGTGAGTTAAGAAAAAAATACTCAAAGGATGTTTAATGTTTGAAAATATTAGGAACCCTGGATGGAGAGACCAGAGACAAAGATCCTGACAGGAGATAAGGACGAAATAGGTACAGGTGCTCTCAATATGGAATAAGGAAGGCCGTTTTAAGATCTCAAATGCTCCATAGCCAATTTTTTTGCTTGCATGCTATAAAAGATGCAACTTTAAGGATCAACTCTGAAACAGGCCCTACCATCCCCCAGTTATCATTTCCAAATGCACAGCAACAGTGGAAGCCACAGGTTCTAGACACTGTTGCCTCAGGAAAGAGAAGAGCTACCCGAACCACAGCTGCTTTGCTTGAGCAAAACTTAAGGCTTCATTGTGTTAAACCATTGTGATTTCAGGATGGATTATTTAGTACAGCACAACTTGCCTACCTAATTAATGCTGTAAATATATCAGGGAATGGTGGCATTCAGGCGATAACAAAGTAAAGATAATTCAAGTAGAATAGCCTAAATACCCTTGAGATAGAAAATCATCCATAAACTGAACTCAAGTCAGTTGAATTGGTACCTTGGCATTTAAGGCAACACGGAGGGATGCAAGCCATTTCACTTCAAAAGGAAGGTACTGTTAACTCTGAGGTCCAGAAAGATAAGGCCAGGAAAGGTGTCTATTAGATTTGACAACATAGATGTCTATTTTTGACAGTAAAAAGAGTATTTTAGTGAACTTTAGGGAAACCGTATTGAATTAAGTTGAAGAGAAAATGGAAAATGGTGGGAGGGAGTAAAAATAGATAAATCTTTAGAAAAAGATTTTTCTTTTTTCTGTGAGACCAAATAAATTGATTGAGTGTTTGAGGGAAACGTATGAGTGTTCAATAAAGTTTGTTAATTAGGTTCTTCAAATAACAAGTGATCTGCTATATCTATCAATTACTGAGCGAGTTACATACATACAAATTGCTTAATATGTTGTGGGTTTCTAAGTTTCTTCTTCTAATTCTGTCAAAGTTGATCTTAATGACTTCCAAAACTGTTGGGAGGAAGATGACCGTGAATATCATGACATTCCATGGAACAAGTGTATAAACAGGCTTCCTTGAGGACATGTAAAAGCCAATGGCCAGCATGAGGAGACACGTGGTGCCCAGGTTTCGCATCTTCCCTCGGAGAAGGATGTGAGGACCAGCGCACTGCTGGATACACGGGCAGGGGGATATGCTCTGGAGGAGGGAAATTGCACCTTTTGTATTCTACCTTTCTACAGTGTAGGTGAGAAACAGCCTTGGATGTGAGGTACACAGGGAATTAAGTTTCTAAGTTGAATGAGTATGGAGGACAAGTAAGCAAGGAACTGAGCGAGAATGTCAGTAGCAGCAGCTAGTAACTTTGCAATAAAGTGGACTTGGGTATTGGGAGAAAGTGATTCTCTGGACCCATGAGAAATTAAGTTTAGCACAGTCCTTCCCTCCAGAGAAGATATCCTTGATCTTAGTCAAGACGTTCTAAGTAGGACTGGCTGCACAATGTGCAGGTCTCAAGCTAAATGGATATATGAAGACTTCAAAAATTACAAAGAATTCTAAAATGGTGACAGCAGAGCTCTCAGAAAATATTGAGTTCTAGCTATATTTTAGCTTGACACATAACAATAGATAGTCCATTTGGCAATCGATAATATCTAGAGAAAAATTTGGTGGAATGTTCTGAATAAAAAATTAGCCAGTAGCACCCATAACTGCCTGAAATAGAACCTCTGAAAAGATGTCTTTTTTCCTTAGAAAAGTCAACACTAACAAAATAAGTTCACCGATGAGGTCATTGCTTTTGTTTGCAAATATAGATCTAAAAATGCCCTTTTCTAAAGTAAGCTTTTTTTTATTTTAGAAAAGTTTTAGATTTACAGAAAAAGTGTGAAGATAGCACAGAGAATTCTCATTCACCCCACACCCAGTTCTCTATTGCTAACCCCTTCCATGAATGTGGTACACCTGTCACAATTAATGAACCAGTATTGATCCATTATTAACTAAAGTCCTTATACTATTTATAGTTCCTTAGTTTTTAACCTAGTGTCCTTTTTATGTCTCAGGATCCTATCCAGAACACTACATTATATTTAGTTTTTATGTCTTTCTAGGCTCCTTTTGATTGTGACAGTCTCTCAAACGCTTTGTGTTGGATGACCTTGATAGTATTGAAGATAATGGCCAGGTATAGTGTAGAATACCCATATTTGGGATTCATCTGCTATTTTGGGGTTATGTGTTTTGGGAAGGAAAACCAAAGGGGTAAATAGTCCATTCACATCACGTCCCATCAAGAGTATATGCTCTCCGGCCGAGTGGCGCATTGGTTAAGAGCTGGCTTGGGACGCCAGAGGGCCCCGGTTTGGATCCCACATATGAGGGCCAGTGACATTGCCCTCTACAGCTAAGATGCTGAACAACAGCTCAACCTGGAGCTGGGCTNGCTGCAGTGGGTTGCCATGGGCTACCATGTGTAGCCAGCAGCCAGCGTGAGCGGCCAGCAGCCGCAGTGAGCGGCCATCCAGAAGCCGGCAACTGATGTGCCTTGCCTGGGAAGAGCGCAATGATGGTGCCAACTTGCGCCAGTGAAGCAACGTCCTCCACTAGACTGAAGAACAAAACGACAGCAACTTGTCTGTTCCCATCCCCCAATTCCCCAATAAAAATCTTTAAAAAAAAAAAAAAGGATAGACTCTCAAAATAATTTGTCACTGTTGATATTAACCTTAACCATCTAGCTGAGGTAGGTTTCGTCCGATTTCCTCCCTTTCTATTATGTAATCTTTGGAAGGAAGGCTTTATGTACAGCCCATACACAAAGAGTGGGAGTTATGCTCCTCCTCTTTGAAGGCAGAGAATATACATAAATTATCTGGAATTTTTCTGCATAGGAGATTTGCCTATTCTCACTCATACATTTACTTAATCATGTCAGGTGTCAGTCTGGACATGTAGATATTTATTTTATATATTTTTGTTACAATCCATGGCTTCTCTGGCTGTCCAGAGAAACAGAATCGATAGGATGTGCACATCTAAAGAGATTCATTTTAAGGACTTGGTTCATGTGGCTCTGGATTCTGGCAAATCCAAAAGCTGCAGGGCAGGTCTGCAGACTCGAGACCTAGGAAGGGTTCATGTTGCAGCTTGAGTCCAAAGGCAGTCCGGAGTTTAGGGTGACTGGCTATTTCAGCTTTGCAATTATTACAATTGACAGAATTCATTAATTCATCGACTAAAAGTGGAAAAATGCCTTATTTTTTCTTTCTAAAAGCCTATAAACATTCTGGCACATCTTTATATGAACACTGGGTAAAAAATACCAAGTCAATGTCAAAACTGACTTCAAAATCATATATATGTTTTATGGTCTAGGTGTTTTGAAAGTATGTCTTTTGTGTCTACCTATAATTGATCGGCTCTGAAGAAATAAACTTTTGTAAAATATTTTTAAAGCATTTCTAATTAAAAGCTAATTTAATACTAATAGGCATAAGAGTCCAATTTTTAAAACTAGTGACTTTACATTCAATTCTTCTCCATACTGTCAATGTACATTGTTATAACCACATTTTTCCTAAATGGTTAAAATGCAAAATTTTGAAAGAAATATAGTATAATTTAAAAATTATAATTTACATTAAGTATAATTAATTTAAAAGTATATGTTTAATTATACTAACTATAATTGATATTAATATAGTAATACCATAATAATTACATTAAATATAATTTAAAAGTATTTTTCTAAAAGCATAATTTATATGAAAATGTAGGTCTTATACAAATGCTCTGGTTGTTCTCCACTGACTCTTTAGATTGGTTAAGAAACTCGGAATGGATAAGTGAATTAAAGTTTTTCCATGTCTGCCTCTGGTATCCTAAAACTGTTCTCCTTAAGGAAAACACCATCATCGGTAATATGTGCAAATGAAATTATTCCTGGCTGCAACTGTACTTGTCCTCCTATGGAGACAATATTTAGTGTCTTTAACTATGAAAGGCAGTGAATACATGCCCGAGAGTCTTGAGCAGATCTATCCCATTTCAGCGAACAGGTTATAGTTGCAGGCCAAATCCAAGAGATTTAACACGTGCTAGCAAGATCAAGGCTTCCTGTCCCTTAGAGCAAATACAGTTCAGTGAAATCAAACATAACTAGCCAACTTTTTCTAAAGTTGGAGCACTCATTAGTGCATACAGAATTGGTAATTGTACATGTAAGTAGCTATTTTCTTCAGTGAACATCTGTTCGCAGATCTAAATGTGCCGGTTAATAGAAAAGGATAGTAGAAAAATGCTAGCATCTGTCTTTTGAAGATTTACCTTTGACACTTAATATACAATACAGAAACTTCCACTGTCACCAAAGCACCATTTCTATGCCCTAAAAGCATTCTCTGTTTTAAAAAATTGAGAAAGAATAATCATATGTAGTCATAAGCAGCTACTATATTCTCATCTCTCAGAAAGGTGCCTATGAATAATGTAGAAATATGAGACAAGAGCCCTACTCTTGCCAGGTTCAGAACACATTTAGAAAGATAAAAGGAAATAGCTAAATCAAAACATGAATAGCTCAAAACACAGTTGTTTGCAAAGGACTCGGAGAACAAAGGACAGGGAATTTTGAGTTAGAAAGCTGAGTCTCCATGCCCAGTGTAAGGAAGTGGCAAAATGAACTTGGGTGAATGAATCTGAGCACCCAGTTTCCACTGCGATACAAGGAGGTAACGTTACTACCTTATTGGACTCTATCGTGTAATATTCCAGGGAGAGTCACAGGTGGTTGGAGAGCCACATCACCTTTAATTTCCAAAGGGAAGAGATCCTTGTCTGTTTTCATCACTGTCTTCTCATTCCCTTGATATTGTCTTTCACAGGGCAGAAGTGTTTAATTTTAATGAAGGCAAGCTTATTGATTTTTGCTTCTATTTATCACCACTGTTGTGTTGTATCTGAAAAGTTATTGCCAGACCCAAGGTCATCTAAGTTTTCTCCTGTGTTATTTTCTAGGAGTTTTATAGTTTTGCATTTTACATACAGGTCTTCGATCTATTTTGATTAGCATGTGTGATGAGTGTAAGGTCTATGACTAGAATTTTTATTATTTATTTATTTATTTTTGCACATGAATGTCCAATTCTTTCATTCTCATTACTTTTTCTTATTATTTAATACTTTGGTACTTACTATACCAGGTACCAGACATTAAATAAGTATTTTATAGTCAACAGCTTATTGAATCATGGCAACAATCCTATGTGGTAGACATTATTATTATCTCCATCTTTACAAATGAGGAATCTATTTATTTTACTTTAAAAAACAACTCAGTGCTAATTAGTGCTAAAAGCACACTTAGCACTTAAGAAGTATTAACTTACTTTTTTTTTTTTTTAAAGATTTTTATTGGGGAATTGGGGGGATGGGAACAGTGCTGGGGAATTGTTTTGTTCTTCAATCTAGTTGTGGAGGATGTTGCTTCACTGGCCCAAGTTGGCACCATCATTGCGCCCCTCTCTGGCGAGGCAGATCAGTCGCCGGCTTCTGGACGGCCGCTCACTGCGGCTGCTGGCCGCTCACGCTGGCTGCTGGCCACACACGGTAGCCCATGGCAATCCACTGCCACAGGGACTGCAGCCCACGCCGTCGCCGGCGACTCATGGCAGCCCAGCTCCAGGTCGAGCTGTTGTTCAGCATCTTAGCTGTGGAGGGCAGTGTCACTGGCCCTCATATGTGGGATCCGAACTGGGGCCCTCTGGCATCCCAAGCGAGTTCTTAACCATCGCGCCACTCGGCCGGCCCAAGTATTAACTTACTTTTAACCCAAATAACAAAGCTGTGAGATAAGGACTGTGATGATCCACAATTTTTGGATGAGGAAACTTCAGAGACAGGGAGGTTAACCACCTCACACAAGGTAATACTACCAGTTACTGGTGGGGCAGGAATTTAAACCAAGGCATTCTGGTCCCAGACCAACATTTACAGTGGTTCAGCTACTTGTCTAAGAATGCACAGACAAAAACTGGTGAACAAAATTTAAACCAAGGTCTAACTACAGTATCACAATTAGGCTCAAGTAAGAGGAGCCTATGTCCTGGGTCCTGTACTTCAGAGGGCCCTCTCTGCTCTTCCTGTCGCCAAGCCCCTTTCTGTGCACTTGACCTCCGCCCCCCTTTCAGTAACACACTGCAAGCAAATGACTCTAAAATGTCAACTGCTATTTTCGGGCCAACCATGCCTGCTCCTGCTTCCACTGCTTGGGTGTCTCCTAAGAGCTTCCTGCAGTGCTACATGTGTGAACCACCCCCTCCCTCCCCCCGGTGTGAAAGGAATCTGGACAGAGCTTGGACATGCAATCTCAGGACTTGCACATGTATGCACAAGACACACCTTATAATTCAGAACACATCTAGGGGCGGGAAGGAAAGAGGGGGCCATGGTGCAGAGGCCAGCCGCCTCCTCCCTGTGTACCGCCATGTTTCAAGGCAAACTCCAAAGATTTTTGAGCATTGAATATGGCCTTCCAGGTCATTATAAAGAATATTTGTGAAGGTAAGGAGATATTGCATATTTTATCAGTTTCTTAATTTTGTAACATCCACCTATTTAGACATGGGCCCTCCATCTGGACTCTTGCCTGGGTCCCACAAATGTTAAGAGTAGACCTGTGTAATTCCAATAAACACTAATTTCTAATCCTTATAGTATTCTGCTTCTTTTCCACAATCTTTCACAAGGTATTATTTGGGAAATTTAGCAATGAAATGCCCTTACTACAAATTTATGTGCTACTATATATCGTGTATGGCATCAGAAGCTTTCCAAGATATTCTATTGTGTTACCAATCCATCATATTCAAAAAATTTTAGTAATAGTAAAGACATAGTATATCATTTGATCAGAAAAATGCTTACAATTTACAACAAAATGTAACTTCAGAGAGAAAAATCAGTATTATATCAGCTCAGAGTTTAGCAAGAATAGATGAAGGAGTCACACATGCTAAGACTAGTGACAAAGAATACAGAAGAAAGAACAAGTACACAAGGCCAAACTTTTTTATTAGAGATAGAATTCCCAATAAAAACAGAATCTTTTCATTACAAGTTAATATGCCTCCATTTTGAAAAATGGGCTTTGAAAGGCCTAGTCTCACATGAGTAAAAACGATGCTCATAGCCAACCCAGTAGATTAAAGCCATATACTTGGCCTTTCAGTAATCGATTACTGAAAAAGTTAAAAAACTTTTAGTATTCATTTAAAAGCTTTCTATCTGATCATTTTTAATAGCTTTTCTATTGGAAGGTTTTTATTTTATGAAGGTGCAATGGAAGTGCTGGTCATATCTAGTTCTTTAAAAACGTTCCCAATTTTAGAGGAAGAGGGCAAACTAGAATACTAAACTAGATATCAGCTTTTTCTCTCCTTATACTGTCCTTTCTGAGCATGCTGCTATTTCATGGTCCAGTTCAGCTGCCTAGTTAGGAACGCTGAGAGCTGCATTGATATTGAACAACACCTGTCTTCCTAAATCTCCATCTTTGCAACAGGGGTCATCACTCATCTCTATTCTATAGGGTAAGTTCAGGTTATTGAGCTTGAGAGTGATCCCTGGACCTAGGCCCGCTGATTTCAATCTTGCTTTTATAGTCACATTCACTAAAGTTAAGAGCTTTCTCATAACATCCAATATTCATGCTTGACTGATGTATTCCTATGCCTCCCTGGACTAATATTCATACCAAGATCAAAGAACTAGAAAGCAGATTATGTTCATACCTCTATCTTCTCAGTTCAATTCTTGCAACCAACAGCATCCTCAGCTCTGATTCCCTGCTTGTTGTATCTAAATTTGGATGCTATGTCTTTTAATGTCCCAAATCACTAAATTTACTGCTAATAGTAATAGCTAACATTTACATAAAGCTTACTATGTTCCAGGCATTACTTAAGCATTTTAACTTATTTAAATATTATCAGAACCCTAAGAGGTGGGTAGTATTCTTCTTCATTTTATAGATAAGCTCTTTGTTCTGTCGTCCAGTTATCAGTTCCCCCACATTTAATTCAATTACGTATTCATTCAGCAAACAGTTATTGAGCCCCTGCTCTGTGCAAGTCTGAACTGCACATGGAGTGAAAAACAACAAATATACACATTCTCTTCTTTCACAGAGAGTGTAATCTAGTGGACAAAATGCAAATAAACCAACAGCCACAGGATGAGTTCTAATAGATGCATAAAGAAAGTGCCTTAGGGTTACAAACAGGACCATTGCCATCATACCAAGAGGGTGTTGAAAGATTTTCATGTATAAGAAGCACTCAAGCTGAATTTAGAAGGACCATCTAGGAGTTAATTAGAGAAAAACATGTGAAGGACAGAGTGTGTCTGTGTGTGTGGGTGGGTGTGTGCGTGTGTGTATGCGTGTGTTACAGATGACATTCCAAGCAGAGGAAGCAATATTTGTAGCATTTGATTGTGTTTGCAAATTATTAATCTGTGGCAAAATGTAATTTTGATGAGACGGAACTTTTAATCCAAAAGTTGGTGGGATGGGAGTGGGGGAATGGGGTGAGGGTGGGGTGGTGGGATTACTTAGCTAGTGGGAGAGCCCAACTTACTGCCCAGCAGCCATATCTCAAAGATGTTATTTTTGTCCATACTGATCTAGCTGATCATAAATTTCACTGTGAGATAAAAATACATTTTATGAGATGATGATATTATTGATTTAGTGAGTATATACCCTGAAAATGTAACTATTAGAGAGAGAATAAGAGAAAGAGAGAAGAAAAGGGGGATAGAAATAGATTCTAGGAAAAGATAGGCAGCTTTGCAATTGTTTCTAAATCAAAGGCTACATTAAAGGTCTTCCAAAGCACTCATTTTGGAGATTCTTGATAGTAAATTCTCTTCCCCAACCTGCTAGCTTCTTACCATCTAATTGGCTCTAGCTGGAATAAACTTATTCTTTTCTTAATTATCTCTTGCTACCAACAAAGGATATAGATATGCCCCCACGGTTAAACAGACAAAACATATTACTTTGTATAATAAATTCACTTTAATTTTTACTTCATCCATCTATGACCATTATTTTTTCTTGCAAAGAAAGTATAATGAGGGGCTTTGCCCTCAGAGAGACCTTGTCCCACTCATCCAGGTGGTTCAGGCTAATCTCACCACAGAGTCCTCTCCGGGAGCCCCTCTCAAAGGTAGGTAACCCCCTGTCTGGCTCTCTCACTCTCCCAGGATGGGAGTTAGATCCGTCTGGCTTTTTCAACTATGGCTCATACATTCCCCATGACTCCCAGTGCGGGAAACACATTTTAAAGTTTTCCAATGGGAGGTTTAGATCAAACATGGGGTCAGAAAACAGCCCACCCCACCCATCCCCATATGGATAAAACCACAGCTCTCCAGAGTAAGCTCTTCACCAATTGCCTCTCCTTTCTTTATCGTGTTCAATCTCAGAAGTGAATGAAGGGGTTCACTTGTAGAACAGTTTGTCCTCCATTCAATTTGCAAAATATATATGGGTACAGGGGATGTGTTTGGTATGACACTCATTTTTGTCTCCTCAAAATAATCTAAAACTGAGAAGAATTCCTTTCTGACATATTATTACATAAGAAACATATTAAATCCAAACAATATGAATTTAAGCATTTCTTTCAGAAATCTCTGACATTGTTGGGTTATTCAAGCAATACTAAAAGTAGGGAAACAAAGTATTTTTCAGAAAGTCTCCTTTAAATATCAGCCCTGGGTTTCAGACCCTTGTTTGTACTCAGCAGGATAAAAACAGCCAAAGTACTTGTGTGAAAACAACTGAATGAAAAATGTATAAAGCAAAAGCATGTTTATAAGAGAATCATAGATCAGGAAGAGACTTGAGAAATCTTTTTCCTCTTATTATAATTTTGCTAAGACTGTCTTATAATAATTTCTAATGAAGGGTAGTCTATGTTACTTAAAGTAATCATTACTCACCCAATATTGACACTGAAATAGTTAATAGCCATTAAAATGTGTAATAGTTCTATTGCTTCTAAGCAGGAAGTATATAATCTGATCTGAAAAATAGAGGCTCTTGCTTTTATAGATTCATAATCCCTTATCTGAATTCCTTAAGGGCAGATTGTTTTGGAGTTCAGAACTTTTACGATTTCAGAAAAGCAGTAAAGTGCATAATCTAGATGTAACATTATACCCTCAGTGGGGTCTGAGGCAGTCAGTATTCTCTAATCAGACACATTCATATTACTACAATGAAATGTGTGACTATTCACAATAAATGGGAGAAAGAAAGGCCATTAATAGATTCAGATCAGTTCATTTCAGGTTTTGCCATGAAATACATTATAAAATCTTTTCATTTTCTGAGACTTTAGATTCTAAAACTGTGATTATATAGGGTTGTGACCTCATACCACCTTGAAACAGAATACTTAGCCAGCTGACCATAAAACACAGAACACTTAAGTTACAGGGATACAGGAAATCTCAGAGCCAGGTAAACAGAAAATGAAGCTATTCTCCAGTACTAAGTAACTAGTTGCACACTGGAAGAAATTTAAACTTCCTTGTCAATAAAATTGAAAAAAAGGCTGTTTCTCTTCTTAAAGGGAATTGTGAACAAGTGCACAGAAACTCCTAGGATTACAGTAGCAAGGGATGCACACTAAACAATAATCAAAATCTAGAAAACTGAAGAAGACATAATTTTCTTAACCACTTTGGTGAATAGATTTCATCAATTTTTCAGGGAAAAAGAAAGAATGGAAGTTGAAATCATGAACCTGTATCATACGTTATAGTTTTGAATATTTTAAAGTTAATTCTCTAGTAACCAGTGTAGTGTCCTCAATCTATGCTGGGATTATTGGGCATGGAGCCATGAATTACTAAAGCCTGAGTTGAAGAATCTTTATATTTATTTAGATCATGCAGAATTCTTCTGAATTCCACAGCTAAACAAACTTCTAATGCCAGAGTAGGTAGATTTGGTGATTACAATTCTGTTAGGCTGTTGCCTATCTTCCTGCGGTTCCTGTAAGCATGTGCCTCCTATTTCATAAGCATAAGGTGTGAGATAATATGTAGAGATAATTAATTAATAATAGGGTAATTTTTTTATCCTGTCCAATTCCAAAAGAGATTGATGCTCCAAATTAATGCACAGTTATGACAGACCTAAACTGTGGACATAAAAAAAAAAAAAGAAAGAATACAAAACTGGAGGTGGGGAGATGTGGAGGAAACAATATTAATTTTTCTCTAAAAAAGGATAAAGTAATTGAGTGCAAAAACTTAAACATGGGTTTCCAAATAATCACAGGACAAAAATGATGGATATAACTATGTGCTTTCAGTGAAATAAGGTCGAGATTCATTGATAGAATTTGGAAATTTCCCTTATTTTATAACTAATATTATGAATTATTTGTATATAAAATCATTTGTCACATAAGAGTTTTGTCTCTATCCTTTGAAATATCTATGGGCACTACACACAGATATAATGTTTGAAGAGGTCTATGTAGATTTTTAAAATTCCTATTCTGTTTTTATTTTGCCAAAAATTTCAGAAGTCAGGTTTTTAAAAAATAAACAGGCAAAAGTTTAATGTTGTCCACAGGGAAGGGGGAAGGAGGAAGTAGAAGAGGATAAAGGTGGTCAAATATATTGATGGAAGGAGAACTGACTCTGGGTGGTGAACACACAATGCAATATATAGATGATGTATTACAGAATTATACACTTGAAACCTATATAATTTTACTAACCAATGTCACCCCAATAAAATTAATGTTAAAAATGGTGTACTCGTAGGAAAAAGACAACATAAAACACACTAAAAAAAATCTGAAATGCAGAGCTGAGATCACTAGTCTAGATAGAAAGTTAGGTCAATTGGTTCAATTTTTACTAGAATGAAGACTATTCTATAAGGTAAAGCCATTTCCATGCTCCCTTGGTAAAGTGCTTTACTGAGAGGTTATCAAAATTTAGTATAATTTAAATAAAAGAGCACTGAAAAAAGTTAATTTTTGTAGCTCTTTTACATCAAAATAATTTTAAATCAAAGTATTTTTTAAAATGTGTTTAATGAAGAAAATAAATATGATTTCAAATTTGCTTACATCATTAAGTAGACTTTGTACTTATGTGTTCCACTATCTGTGTTTCTCAAGCAAGTGTACAAACACCCCACAAGATACATGACACAGGAAGCAACAGGATAACTATGGAATATATACCTGGAGTATAAACTTTTCTGGACTATTTCAGAACACTAAATTTTGTATTAAAACAAGATATATTTTAAACTAGAATGAAAAATCTGTATGATCTTTTAAAGTAAAATTCTATCCTTCAAAGGATGACCGTGTTATTGAGAGGGAAACTCAGCTCACATTCCCAAAAGGTGGCAGCCTCCAGGAATGACTCAGGAGAATTTGAGATCTTTCCATAAAGGCATGATGTCCCTTCCCCCACCACCAGCCAGAGCAAATTCAAATAGCTAATGTTCCCGTTTATGAAAAATCATACATTAAGGATAAACGGAAAACTGCCATTTTATTGTCTTTGACACACAAAGTAAAAACAAGGACTATCTTGTAGCCTACTTCTTCAGCTACACTGTTTCCTTAAGCTCCCCACCTGCCCCATATATAAACTTTCTAGAGAAACCCCTGCTCCTAGAACTCCTTGGGTCACAGTTTACTTTGCTCTACAGAAAAAACATTTAGGAAGAAAAATTTAAGATGTATTATGCTCAACCATATGATCTTCAAGGGCAAAGAATCAGTGTGATTTCTCTGTGTGTTCTCAGGACCACATAATGTCTGAGAGCAACTGAATGTTTATAATAGTAAATTTTCTTCATTTCTCTCTACTTAAATATCTCAAACCCCCCCAAAATATATAAAATCCACTTTCAAACTTTTCATGAAAATACACACAGAGATCTTGAATTCAAATGATTTCCTTTCTTATTGGTCTTTTCAAATCAGGATGTTCTTCCACGTTGCCACTTTGGGACACAGCTACAGTGGCCTGAAATAGTTTAGGGTCTATTGGGGACTCCAGAATTTCCTCATGAGAGAGGACTTGGGATGGCAATCTGGTTAGACACTGGAGATGGATAACTAGGAGAAAAGTCTTGAAGTTGAATTATCAACAAGCACATTGTTCTGTTTCTTGGGGAAATAAATTTTTAGTATTTTGGTATATAATAATAATAAAGAAGTTTTTTGTTTGTTTGTTTTTTTAAGAATTCACTTGAAAAGCCAGTTTTTAGGTTATTCATTATGAAGGAAGCCTAAATAGAATAAAATGTTACTTTATTTTAAAATAATCAAACTTATAGTTAACAGTTAAATAAAAATTAGCTGAGTAAATGAATTTTTATTTTTTTTAAATTTAAAGTCTTATTAAAAGATTGTTTGAAAAATAAAACCATTCACAACTCATCGTCTCATTGCCAATATAAAGAATACATATAAGTGAATGTGCATTGCTTTAATATGCAAATTTAAGAGTGAAATGAATTGTTTAATATTATAAAATATTCATTAGCTTCCAGGTACAGTGGCTGTAAATACTGTGCTAGATTGTGAGTAATTATAAATTGGAACATGGAAGAAAAAAAAAAGAATGGGTACTCAGCACTACTGTGAAAGCTTACTTGGTATGCAAGAACCGTTTGCATTCAGGCTTGTAGAGAAATAATTTGACAGATTAATTAATTTGTCTTTTCTCTTAGGCAAGCATTTCTGTTTTTCAAATCATCCTTGCCCTCCAAAATAATGTGTTCTTAACGTCAGCAGTGGCACAAGCTATGTATCTTCACAGCATGAATGTTATCATCTTATTCCAAGGACATGAGGCAAATGATACAGAAAAACACTGCACTAGGGCCCAAATAGGGTTATTCACAAGTGTCTGGCACATGAACACCACTTGCTCCAACCTAAAGGTATCTATTAATATAAATTTTATTTCACTAGATATTAGAGTCCTATAGAATATTCTTTTTTTTTTTTTTTTTGGTCCAGGGCTGCCCTTCACAGTGCAGGCCTCCTAGAAGTCCTAAACCATACCTACCTGATGCTAGCGGCACCTCCAATCATTTGAGCCACAATATAGACTCCCACAGTTTTCCTAAATTTTCCCTTTTGGTTTTATAGTTCCCATTGAAAAATATTGTCCCAGAGTAAATCAAGTTAGAGCTAAAAAACTATTTAAATTTAGACATTAATGCTAATGTGGCTTCATTTAAACTTAAGCTGGTAAGTCACGGCATTTGACTTACTGCTGTAAGGATGGCAGAGACAGTTATTAATACGTTTGCACAACAAAAGACCTATTGGTGGTCAGTGCTGTGGCAAGTATCCTTCTGACCAAGCAGAAGTTCATTTTCAGTGGGACTAGAAAGTACCCAAATGATTTATTAATCATGACTATTACTGTTTCACCAGCTTATATATATTGACTACATGCAGTTGTGTAGAGACAAGAAGGCAGAAACGTGACAAGTATATGACACGGCTTTTCCCATGGAAGATGTGACAAATGCTTCAATCCCAGCACACCTTCCTGCAATGCAATATGGGTTTTCTCTGTTATTCTCAGACCTACATTCCAAGTAGTCAAAACTAGATGAGATAAGTAGAATATGACATGACATTTGTTTGTCATCCTTCATGTAGAGAAAGGTTAATACGCTACTAATGAGGCACAAATGCAAATAAAGAGTATTGTTAACGTCATTTGTTAAGTTCAAATCAGGATGTTCTGACATCCTACAAGAAATGCTCCTACAGGTCTAGGCATTCCGGGATCACTATAATGTGAATAGAGAACAATAGCACCAAAGGCTTTATTCTCTGGCAGAAGCAGACTGTAATTTATGTGACAGGTATGCATTCAGTTAACCAGTTTACTCCAAAAGCCTCTTTCAGAAAGAGTACTTACATCAAAATTACTGAGAAACTTACGTGCCTGTTCCAAGTAAGAGGGAGTCAACACGCCCCATCCTACCTGTCACACTGATTACAACTATAAAATATGCACAGAATGCATGGAGCAGCTATTTGAGGACTCTGAAAGTAAACAGCAGCAGGCACACTGAGAAATATAATCAGTATTTGAAGTACCACTGAGCCATGCGTGAGTGCATGAGTTTACTTCTTCTTTCTCTCTCTTTTTTTTTTTTTTCCTTTGGTTTAACCCCAACCTGGACTCAACATAACCCTAAACATGGAAGTGGGCAATGATGTGGATAGTGAGGACTCCACATGAAACCCTCTGATTCTGACTCTAAGAGTGGGCTTCTTAATGCTCACGGGTAGGGGAGAGAATTCCTTGTTTGTTTGTTTTTTCTTTTCTCATCCTCTAGTGTCCCAAGCCTCAGACAATTCTACAGCAACAATGGTGATAATGCGGCTCATGGGACTAAATCTCTGAGGAAATGGAACGTCTCTCTTCTGATTAGAGATCCCAAAAAGGTGGGACAAAGCCTCTGTGTCTTTCTTCCCTCTCTCTGTTTTCCTGTTTGGCCCTGAATGAGATTATAGTCACAGGAAGTGTGCAGCCTGAGTAAGGTAAATGAAACCCAGATGTTTGGCCAGAAGACAAAAAGAGGAAACCAAAACACCAGAATACGCTGGAAGATCACCGAGAGGGAAGAGCTGAGGGAAGCAACCTCATAAAGTTGTAAGGTGTGCATACATGGGTCTGACGCTAAGTAGCATATCAAAAATGTTAAGAATTGAACTTCAGAACAGATCACTGCCAAGGTCCAAATAGCTAATGGTAGTGTATACATGGGACAGATCAGAATAGCACTAAAAAAGCTCTGAAAATATAACTGGCATTGACACCAGAACTCACAGAAAGCTGGTTAGAGCTTGCAGCCTGAACCCAAATTAGTCAATCACCCACTAAAACAAAAATATCCACATTTTAATGGGATAGAACCCAAACTCAAGTGTCATATCATATTTAAAATGTTCAAGATACAACTCCAAATTATTTGGCATACCAAGGGGCAGGAAAATTACATCTCACATGAAAAAGACAACTAGTAGTCACCAATATATAGATGACATCAATAATGAAATTATCAGAAAAAGACTTTAAAGTAGCGTTTAAAGAATACTCTAAGAATTAAAGGTAAAAACCTTTGGATTAAATGGAAAAAGAGATAATTTTAGCAATAAATTTATGATATAAAAAAGCAAATGAAAATTTTAAAATAGTAAATACAATAACTGAAATTTAAAACTCAAAAACTCACTCAAGAGTGTCAACAGCAGAATGAAGATTATAGAGCAAAGAGTTAGTGAGCTTGAAGACAGAAAATAGAAGGTATCTGATCTGAGCAACAGAAAGGAAAAAAGTGTGAAAAAAAAAAAGACAGGGACCTATGAAAAAAAAATCAAAAAGTTTAACAACTACATTACTAAAGTCCCAGAAGGGGAGAAGAGAGTGTGTAGGGCAGAAAAACATATTTTAAGAAATAATTTGTGAAAACATCCCGAATTTGGCAGTAGACAAGAAAAAAAAGAAGCTTAGCAATTCCAGAGAGGAGAAACCAAAAGAATCCTTATCCAGACCCATCACAATCCAACTGCTGAAAACTAAAGACAAAGGAAAAATGTTTTAAAGTTTCCAGAGATGAACGACACCTTACTTAGAGGGCAGTGTTTCTCAACAGGGATGATTTTGCTCTCACCCCCAACCAGGGGACATTTGGCAAAGTCAAGGGTCAGTTTTGATAGTCACCACAGGAGAAGAGGTGCTACCGGTATCTAGTGGGTAGAGACAAGGGACGCTGCTAATAAACTTCTTTCAACAGACAGGAAATCCTCCACAACAAGGAATTTTTCAGCCTCAGTAATGCTAAGGTTGAGAAACTACTTACAGGGAAACAACTATTCAAATAACAGAATTTCTCATCAGGAACCATGGAAGTTAGAAGGCAGTAGAACAACATTTTAAAGCACTAAAAGCAAAGAACTGTCAACCTGGAATTCTATATCCAGTGAAAATATCCACCATCAATGATGATGAAATAAGGTTATTCTTAAATGAAAGAAAAATAAGAATTTGTTGTCAGCTGACTTGCTCTTAAAAAACTATGTAGAAATACATGTAAAATATATTAATAACAAGTTAAAATGTAATATTAAAGATGTTCAAATTAAAAAAAAAGAAAATAGACAAATGAAAAAGAGGACAAAACAAGAGCTGACTAAAGAAGCCAGTCTCAAAGGTTACATATTAGATTCTATGTTTATGATATTCTTGAATATAACAAAACTACAGTGCCAGAGAACACCTGTCATCATCAGGAGTTAAAGTTGGGGTAGAGTGTGAATAAAAAGAGACAACACAGGGAAATTTGGGGAGGTGATAGAATTTTTCTGTATCCTAATAGTGGTTGTAGGTTCACAAATCTATAAACGTGTTGAAATTCCAGGAAATACATTTAAAAAAAGGGTCAATTTTACTATATCTAGATGTATAAAAATAAAATTTAAATATTTCAAATCTCTTTGAAAAAAGAGACAATATCAACTGTAGTAATGTACTGAAAGCATATCTTTTTAGACAACGAAAGTTTTCTTCCCAAATTTGTAAATCAACTGGTACAAAATATTGCACAACTACTTCAAATGCCTCTAGGACTTAAACTTTTTATTAACTGTTCAAATTAACAAAATATCAATAAAATTAACAACATAAATAAACACTGTGATGCAAAGACCAACATTTTGTTATCTTCTCATATACTGATATGTAAGCCAGCCTAACACATTATATATGAAAACAAAGGTTATTTTTGTATATTCATTGGCTTCTTCAAATTCAAAAAAAAATTAAAAACAATTAAATTGTTCTCAATTAAAACAAATATATTGAGATATATATATATATATATATATATATATATATATATATATATATCATGTAAGCATTCAAACTGTTATTATAATTTCACTTCTCGAATTCTTCATATGGTGCTATAGACTGAATATCTGTGTACCTATCAAAATTCATATGTTGAAACTTAATCCCCAATGTGATGATAGCTGGAGGTGCAACCTTTGGGAAGTGGTCAGATCATGAAGGTGAAACCCTCACGGGATGGGATTAGAGCCTTTATAACGAAGGCTCCAGAGAGCTCTCTCACTCCCTTCCACCATTCCAGGACACAGAGACAAGACAGCTGTCTATAAACAAAGGAGCAGGCTCTCAGCAGACACAGAATCTGCCACTGCTTTGATTTTGGACTTCCCAGTTCCAGAACTGTGAGCATTTTTTTTTTTTTTAAGATTTTACTGGGGAATTGAGGGAGGGGAACAGCGCTGGGGAATCGGAGAAGGGGAACAGAAAAGTTGCTGTCTTTTTTTTTGTTCTTCAGTCTAGTTGTGGAGGATGTCGCTTCACTGGCCCATGTTGGCATTATCATTGGCACTCTTCCTGGGTGAGGCAGATTGGTCGCCGGCCTCTGGACAGCCACTCACAGCAGCTCTTAGCAGCTCACACCGGCTGTCTGCCACTCACGCTGTCTGCCGGTTGCTCATGGTAACTTATGGCAGCCCACTGCAGCAGGGGCTGCATCCTAAGCTGTCCACGGCGACTCACGGGAGCCCAGCTTCAGGTTGAGCTGTTGTTCACCATCTTAGCTGTAGAGGGCAGTGTCACTGGCCCCCATGTGGGATCTGAACCAGGGCCCTCCTGCTCAGAGCTGGCGTCCCAAGCCAACTCTTAACCAATGCACCACTCGGCTGGCCCTAATTTTTTTTTTATAAGCCTCCTAGTCTATTGTATTCTGTTAAATCACTTTGAATGGGCAAAAGCCAACAGAAATAACAGAAGCATAAAAAAGTACTAATATTTCATTTACCAATTACTTACGAAAGTATAAACTAAAAAATAAGATGGAAGGAAGGTAGAAAGAGATAGAGGGAGGGAGGAAAGAAGAGAGGGAAACAGAAAGCCACATAAATGTCCAATAGAAAGAAAGGTTGATATGTTAAACCAACAGAGTGTAAGATAATCATTCAAAATTATGAAGTCTCTCAAGACACAAAAGGAAGTATTATATAATTTCAAAATCACAAATTCTGTGGACATAATTACTATAATTATTTAAAATGCATATGCATGTGGATTGGAAACTAACTCATCTGTGGAAGTGATAATATTATGAGAGCAAAATTATGGAAGTTTTGTTTCTTCTTTTTAAAAATATTCTTTGTTATATTTCTAGCCTCGATGATACAATAAAATGCTTCAATTTAAAGTATACATGGTTGGCTAATTTATAAATTTCCACACATAAAGTTAGTCTGTATCATGAAATTATGATCATTATAATAGTTTACTTTTAAATCTTTTTTAAAAGAGTGTTTTAATAGAATATCAAAAGGCAAAACAGTCATTTTTAGTAAAAAGGAGATAAATTTAAATAATACAATTTATATAAAATTGACTTAGTTTAAAGAAACATTTGCCCATGCTGCTATACAGTCACTTACATGTCTGACACCAAATGAAGTAGGCAACGAAATGCTAACGAGCCTGAATGAACGAACGAATGAATGAATAAAATTCAGTTTTAGCTACTTTTATCCAAGCTCTATCTCAACATACTATAAAGAGAGAAAAAGGTTAAATACCCATTCCCAGGTCTTTGTGAAGTGACTCATACATGTGGAAGCAGAAAATGATATACAAAGATTAGCCAAGCTTTGTGAACAAAAAAGATTAAAATACAGAGCAGATAACACTGAAATTCAATATATGTACATTCATGAAGAAAGAAAAGAAAACTCAAAAACTTTTGGAATCCTCTCTAAATGTCCAGTTATACTCAATTCCTCTCTCTCTCTCTCTCTCTCTCTCTCTCTCTCTCTCTCTCTCCCTCCCTCTCTCCTTCCCTGTCTCCCTCTCTCTCATTATTACTGCTGTAGGTGATGAAATAGGTTATCACCACAACTCTGGTTATTATGCTTTAGTCATTTGTATTCCCAGGGGTTGTATTAGTCATGAAAACCAAGAAATGGTAAAACTTTAAAAGAAATGTTAGGGTGAAATAGAAGCAGCCCACAGTCTTGGGCATGATTACACACTGCCTGGTGAGACCTCTGAGCACTGGGTCACTTTAAGTCACCGACAATCCCCCCTCTGTAGTTGAGGAAGCTGAAATCAAAGGAAGTTAAGTATTGCCCACTCATGTTAGCTTTGGCCCCTCAGAAAAGAGAAAAGGAAGTGAATAATTCCTGAGCACTCCTGAGTTTTCCATCTTGCATACATGATATCAATTTTTCTAAACAACCACTCTCTGAGGAAGGTATCATATTCTCCATTTCTCAGGTGATAATATTGAGGCTAAATTTCTTACGTTTCCTGTTTTCCCGAGTTTACTTACTCATGAAGTAATAAAACTGGCTCGCTCCTTCCTAATTATTTCATGTTTCTCTTCTTCCTCTTTTTCTAATTTTTTTTTTTTTTTTGGTGGTGGTTGTTCTGCTTTACATTAAAACACTAAAGATGTGGACATCTAAAACCACTGAAAGGAGCAGGATCATACTGTTTTTTCAGCATTCAGTTTCCACTAGGCTTTTGTTACCTGATTACCAATAAATGCCAGAATGCTATACTTTCTACTGGGCCAAACTACAAAGGCAGCTAGGTGTACACTACAGCTTTGGTAGACTACAGTGGAGTAAAGATGGCATAAACCATGGGATGCAGGTTGCAACATGTTCATTCTGGAGAAAAAGTGTATCCTACTGTGGAACATACTCATGTTTGGAGATAGAAAGCAAACTGGAAGGCATAAACTATACTTAAAGTCAAGAGAATCTTCTCTCCCCATATCCCCTGCTACTCCTGGCAGCCGCACGGAGCAGCTGCGTGAACAACACAGCCCGCTGCACACAACTGAGATCCTTGGCAGGGCCGGCACAGGTATGCTATTCCTTATTTATCACTAAATAAGAACGTAAACAACGGCTGGAGAAGTAATGTGAGATACACCAATGATCAAAATATTCTAATCATTTACTCTTATTGGGAAATGGTGCTTTTGTTATCAGCACAGGTCAATGAAATGGCATAATTAAATGATACACTTTTATATCCGATTAATTAAAATCATAGAACTCAACAGTGACTCTACAGTCTAAACAGTTTAAGTCCCTCACTTTATTATGTGATTTATGAGTACCCAAAAGAGCAAACCCCCAAATCCATGACTAATATTAAATGTGTGGTTTTGTTTTTAGATGTTCTCTCTCAATCCCCATAAGCTTAGGGATGTTTTGTACTCACTTCCTCATCAAAGCTGGTTTCTGGGGTTTCTAACTTTGTTTGGATAAATTCTACAGTAATAAATATATTATTACCATCTTAATTCAAAAAGGGATTTTCAATGGAATTTCCAAAATATGCTTGTGCAAAGACTTGGCTATAATCATCTTTCATTAATTGGGAGAGATTGAGACAGCCTTACACACACACACACAAATCTTTAATAGGAATTTTCAATCACATTGATATTTATCGTTGAAGTATTTCTTACAGTTAGTAGAAATGACCATTTTGTGTGTATTAACATCCTTATGTGATTTTTTAAATCACATACCCACTTGCGGAATGATCTTACTCTCTTAAGAGACAGATGCAAACTTCAGAGTTTATTTAGCTGTTATAAACAACTGAAACCCCAGCAAATAATGACTTAGCATAACAGGTGTTTGATTTCAGACTTCCAGACTCCAGAACTGGGAAAAATAAATTTCTGTGGTTTCGAAGCTACCCAGACTGTGGTTATTTTGTTATAGCAGCCCAAATGGACTAGAAAAATTGAACCTGAGAAGCTGGGATGCCATTGAAAGGAACACACCTCCTTCCTCCTGTTTGAACATCTCTGATAGATCAGGTCTTCCGGGGTCAAACAATTCCTTTGGTCTCTCTGGCCAGGTATTGTGCTGTTGGTTTTAATGAGCAGGGTTATGTCCTTCAGGCACTGGTGTCAGGAGAGGTGTTCATATTACCTAGGCTCTGGGAGGCAGCCCGAAAGTCCTTCTTATCTCAGTTGCAGCCTTCCTCCAAGAGCCGCCCTGGGCATGGTTTCAGGGAAGCCAATATGCCCCGTTACAACCACCTCAAGCAAAGAAGCAGGCAAGTTGTCCCTGACACCCTTTAACACAGGGGAATGTCAGCTATTTTGCTTCTCTCATAATCCACTTAATAAGTTACTTGCACATCTGTTACTGGCCATTTTCAAAACTTGAAAATGTTAAAAGCTTCAGGGACAGTGAAGTCCAATTCACTGTAATTACATAAGTTCTAAAACTTAGGCCCCTTTAGCAAAAACCTTGAAAATCTACTGCAGTGTAAACCTGCAGCTATATATACATGATATCCAGCAAGCAGCATATTTATCCTAGCCGTAGGGATTAGGTGCTTGAATTCCCTTGAACTGCATTTAAATTAGCTGGACATTGATAAGAATTCAATGGTTCACTGTACAGCTAGCTAGAGCCACTGTAGACTACTAAAGTTAATGTGTGGAATAGAAATGTAGCCAGCAAAAGGTATGGTCTGCTCTAAGAAGCATCTATGCTGAAAAACAAGAGGAATATTATATTTCTCATCATTTGCTCCACTACCTCAGCTCCTGTGACTGCCTGCTCTAATTATGTCATTACAAAAATTGTCTCCTGGGAGACCACTGGGACTTTTGTTCTGCAATCTCATCTGATGCAATTATTTGCAAACTCTAGGAGTAAATTAGGTTACTTTTCAATTTTTCTACCTGGTTGATTCAGAGCTGTAACTGATGGTGATGAGTCTCAAATGTTAATAAAAGAAACTTTTCACCCAGGCCAGCTCCACTGATAATAAAGAATTCCTTTATTGAAGCCAAGGAGTGAATTTTGCACTAATAAATGGCATAGAGTGGATTTTCATTGTGTGTGTGTGGCGCGCACACATGTACTGACATCCACACTAAACAACCTCCATTTCTTCATGCAGTCCACTCTCCACCTATCTCCTCCTTGATCTCTGCTTCAGAGGCTGACTTGTATGGGCTACACCAACAGCTTTTGGTACCCTCTGGCTTCCACTTGGATTTGCCCAATGAGTAGCCCCAGCAGTTGCTCAAAAGGAGCAGGAGAGTGAGACAATTCAGATTAAAGCTGTCTCCTTTCAAGTAATCTCTCTCTTGATCAAAGATCTTTGCTCCCATCAAGATGAACATCTTATATGATCCTACCATGGTCTGTAACAATTTCTTCTAATTATCCTTTTTGGCCTAGGTCAAGCAGATGATGGGAGATGGTCATGGGGTTTGTGATCTTTCTTTAAGATGCACCAAGTCCAGAAGTTTCTTTCCTACCACCTAAGTAGCAGGGGGAAGGAGGCCCAAAGGAAAAACAACAACAGTGCCTTCCCTCTAATGAGTTTCCAGATGTCAGTGGGAAAGAGAATACAGGATGCAGTGCCTGAGAATAAGGGAGTTCCTTCTTGCTGAAGGGTTCATTATAGAGAGGAGATAAATGATTATCAAGAGGACGACCATGAAAATATCTACTCTGAGCAGGGGGTTGCTCAGAACCAATTATTACAGAGAACCTGACTTTCAGGGAAGTAGAAAATGCCCCACATAAGAATTTCCAGAAGTTTCCTGTGATTTTAATGATGGTGAACACTGACCCAAAGAAAATAGGCATTTAATAAAATTTTACTAACCTGAGTATTGTATTGCATCTTTGTTAATTAAATCTCTTATTATTATGCATTGTGTTCGCTTGGCTTCAATGGCTTAATATTTATACTCATGTCAACTGATCCAGCTTCTGTGTTCACATCTGACATAATTTAATACTGCAGAGATTCCCAAAATCACTTAAAAAATACGTGCCCTCCAAATTGATTCCTGGGCAAAATCTGGAAGGACAACCAATTCTTCATCATTTCAAGATGCAAGAATGACCCAATTCATCCACAACAGTGGTTTTAAAACCAGGCACCTGAGCCCTGAGGCATTGTAATGGGATGGTTAAGAACATTTGGGTCAAGGCCATCAGGCAGACTTGGCGCCAGCCTTGACTTTGACAGTTACTGGCTGCGTAACCCTTGGCAAGTTACTGACCCTCAAAAAGCCTCAGTTCCATCGCCTGTAAATAAGTAAATCTGTATATAAAGACAAAAATACCTAACCCACAGTATCATTGAATTGAGTACCTGAAAAAAATAAATGCAGGCAAACTAAGCAGAGAACCTGGTACGGAGTAAAAGTTCAATAAATTCTAACTGTTATCGGCTGTTGGAGATGCCTTAAAAGGAAAGGTGAGACTATGTGAAATCCAGGCCCCCCACCCTATCTCCCAAAGCAACTCTGCTGTTATCTGATTTCCATTTTAAACTTTCAGATAAGATTCTATTTGAAGAGAGGTTTTCGCTATGTAAAAGAAAAAAAATAAGATAAAGATCAATGCTTCAAGAAAATGATAATAATTAACATTCTTTGAATATTTTTCAGATGGTAGGCACAATTCTGAGTGCTTTCTGTGCATTAATGAGTTTAATTATTACAGCAAACTCTGTGGTAGGTACACTTATCTACACTTTCTAGAAGAGCAAAATGAGGCCTAGCGGATTGAGGTGATTGGATCAAGGCTTCCAGCTATTGACCTGGATCTGAACCAGGATCTGAACCCAGGGTCACCAGCAGCAGAGCCCACACTCTTAGCCCCTCTTCCCCCTGCCTCTCTGAGTAGTAGAAGACATTCTCTGTAGACCCCCAATGCCTTTCTTTCTAGTGTTTGGAAGGGAAC
Organism: Hipposideros armiger; assembly: GCF_001890085.2. NCBI lineage: Eukaryota > Metazoa > Chordata > Mammalia > Chiroptera > Hipposideridae > Hipposideros > Hipposideros armiger. Next base: position 712,408 of record NW_017732061.1, read on the forward strand.
TGTTATAGCATTCACCTCATTGTCTAAAACAAAATATGGACTAACAATAAAAGACCTGAAAAGGCAGCAATCCAGGAACAAACCACATGGGCCCAAAAATATTTCCAGCAGCCTGTATACATGCAAAATACTATGAACTATTTCAGTGCTAAGTCATAAACTTTCAATGTAGGCAGACTTAGTTCAAACCCAAGGTGTGGCCATGGTAGTTGCATATTCTTTATTAAGAATCTCAAAGTGGCAATTGACAAAAACTTGACTCTTGACCACCATGAGGATTTAGCGACCAATTAGAAAGATTAGTTGTCTCACAAAATCCAGAACAAGGCCAGCCAAAGGGCCTCAAGGATTGGATCAGAGGACTCAGTACCTATAGAACTTTCTTCTCTCTCCTCCTTACATTCATTCCCGGTGTCCCCCCCCCCCCCCCCGAGACTGCCCTCAGCTCTGGAATTACATCCATTCCACTCATGGTCAAAGATAAAGCAGGAGTTTCTGCTGCCAGCTGACGCCAGCACAAAACCCAGGGAGTGACTCCAATGGCACAAAAATGGACCACCTCCCTTCCCTTCCTATTCAACTACCCAATCTCCGTGACCAATGGAGGGCACTCCTGTTTCCAGAAAGGGGAGGCTTGTCACCAGAAGAATGGAATCATGAGAATTTACCAACAATAAAAACCATAGTTACCACAGGGACTCAGGTTTTATCTGAAAAGTCAGGCAATTCTATTCACCATACTGGCTTAAAATAATGACAAGGTGAATAATGTACACAAAGCAACTAGCACACTGTAGATGCTGAATAAATATCAGGTTCCTCAAGTTACACAGCCCTTCCTCTAAGTCCTAAAAAGCTGCTGACAGGACCAGAAGCAGCAGATAGGAAGGAGCGTGTGAGTGTGAGTGTGTGTGTGAGAGTGTGAGTGTGTGTGTGAGAGTGAGTGTGTGTGTGAGAGTGAGTGTGTGTGAGAGTGTGTGAGTGTGTGTGTGAGTGTGTGTATGAGTGTGTGTGTGAGTGTATGTGTGAGTGTGTGTGTATGTGAGTGTGAGTGTGTGTGAGTGTGAGTGAGTGTAAGTGTGAGTGTGAGTGTGTGTGTGTGCGTGTGTGTGTGTGCGTGTGTGTGTTTTCTTTATTTTTCCCAACCACTGTAATTTTGAGTATTGGGTTCCATGACAAAGTTTCTTCTCTGCACTCGATTTGTCTAAGATGACCACTCCCCTTCCATCCTCCCACATGGTGATTTGTGCTGTTCTAGAGGGTCTCACAGTAGCTTACAAGCCATTCAGTGGCTTTTTGGCCCTGTGGGCCACAATAAGAAACGCATTTTATATTTACACTCTCTCATATATATATATATATATATATATATATATATATATATATCACTAAAATGGAAGAAATTTTCACATAATATTGCCCTTACTAGATGTGATGTGCTCTCTTATCTTGTTTTTAGCCAATTCCTCTTTTTTAAAGGGTCAGGTATGCATCACTAAATTGACTTTAAGATCCTATAAAAGGTCATGATGCTCAGTTTTAAAACCTCCACTAGTTTTGGTGGGAGTAGGAGGCTGGCGGATAGTGAAGCTGGATTTTCTCCTGTATTTTACTAGGTTCACACTCAGGGTTTTACGGGTGCCCCCTTGTGGTTGTCCAATGGAAAAGCTGTGAGGTGCACACCATTAATCACTTCCAAAATGCATAGGTGGAATGACAAAGGGTGGAAAGGCAGCAAACAACTTGGTGATACTCTCACCCATAAGAAGTAAAAGAAAGGCTGACTGGCAGCATAAATGTCATATTTAAAAGCCCAGGACTTGAAAACATATGGATCTGAGTACAAATCTATTTACTATGTAACAATGCCACATTACTTAACATCTCCAGTCCTCAGCTGCCATATCTTTTGTAAACTAGAGATTAGAATAGCACAGTACATTTTCCATAAAATTTTTATAATTAAGTACACACATTAACATATGAAAAATGGAAAAGTGAAATAATCTCCTATATTATTTAGGATATAAATAACAGTCTCCAATAAATTTCCTAAAACACAACCTTTGCATTCACACATTTTCAGCTTATCAGAGTCCAGCGTCTCTACCCTTCTGGTCCCGAGATATGACCAGAAATCTAAGTGCTTACTCTTGTCCAGAGCATGTTCTCTTCATGTCTCTGGAGCCAGAGCTCAGGTATGTCCCTGGAGGCTGGGGGATCCTAAAACTGTTTGTGCCACCGGAAGGTTTCTCTAGTACAATGCACTGTGCTATGTGAACATCATGGCTAATGCCAAAGCCACAGGCTGATTGACACAGATGGCACTAGATATTCCAGAGGGATCCTCTGTGTGCCGCTGCAGCATGCGTGAAGTGTGTGGCTAGGTATGAATCTCCTGCTCTGAACCTTGCAACAGTGACTGATGCAAGCACTTGCTCCAGGCTGCAGTGGATTTCCCAGGAGCGAGGGAGAGCGTTCCCTCCCCTCAGGGCTGTGCTTGCAGAAAACAGTTCTGCTTTGGAACCCAATCCACCGTGAATGCAGCACAACAGTGGGTAGAATGGGAAAAGAGGGAACCATATTCCTACACCCCCACTTAGGAACGCCACGGCTGCTCCAGCATCCTTCCCCTTCTGACAGGGCCTAAGAAGACAGTTGGAAACCACTTAATTATTGGGTTGTCGGGAAAGTCATGACATAGTTTTCTATGTTTTTTGTTGCAAAAATGCATCATGGCTTTTCCGACAACCCTATAATTCACCATATATCATTGCCAGTTCCCTGTGGCTTGAGTTATTCCAGAAATGGCTGAATGATCTCTGAGTGATCTGAGGGAGTGGGATTCAGGTTGAGTACACGATCAACTCAGCTGGTTACAGGATGATGTCAATGAAATTAGGATCATGGACTCACCCCTGATTTTTTTTGCGTGCTATATGTAGACTTTCTGAAAAATCATAACAATAATGTCATAAAATTGTTGCCTATGGCCTCAGGTAACTACAGAAGAAAAACATGGCAGAGTGGAAAGGGCATTAGCTTTCAAATCTTTTGTGGGTTTCAGTCACTTACTATCTTTGTTATCTTGGGCAAGTTACTGTCTTCACATTTTTCCCTGTTGTAGTCCATTATGTTTTCATCATATATGTCTTTTCCCACAAAAGAAAGAAAAATATAATTGAAGCAAAGGATAAAAACTGCAAAAATAAACCAAATAAACAAGAAAACAAAATCACTGGCCACTACATGAATATGTATCATTCATTTGGCCTGAAACTCTTTTCCATTCAGGACAGGGTTTCTCGACAACGGGGCTACTGATATTTCAGACCAGGGAATTCTGTTAGTGTGAGTTGCCCTGCACCTTTTAGGATGTTTAGCAGCATCCCTGGCCTCTACCCTATAGGTGTCAGTAACAAATCATGTCCCCCGCCCCACCCTGCCAGCCAAGGCATAACAATAAAAAATGTCTACAAACACGACTAAATGCTTCCCTAAACTACTGCTTCAGGAAATCCCTACCTAATGAGACAAGTCTCATTATCTCCCATAGAAAGAAGAACTTTCAAATTCTCATTTTCTGGTCTCTTTTGCAATGAGGCTCAGGGAGCCAGTCTCCTCTAATCACATGCACCCATCCTGGATTTTGAATCATACATTACTAATGCAAAACCCTGTAACTGCAGAGAGTCCATCATACAGAGGGTGGCGTCAGTGGCAAGGCCGTATCTGTGGTTAGTTACATCATATCCGAAGACAGTGCCATGCATCAGTGTTGATGGTGTCTGCAGAGCATACTGTGGTGACTATACCAGGGGAGTGCCGTGGTGTCCAGGCCACACCAGTTCTTCAGTGTTATTTAGGCTACTGTTCTGGGCTACGTAGTTTCTACCCTTGGTTTTGTACCCTTTTCAGAGACTCTGAGAGCTGCTCTATAAATTTTCTGCTCAAATTTGTTAGTTATTACTGCTGCACTTAATAATTCTGACTGATACATTATGCATAAATTCAGTTGTTTCAGGAAGCTTTGACAAATGATTATGAAATATATAAAATATGCTTGCAAGCGAATGCTGTTCTTTCGTTTTGAGAGGGTGGCCAACCCTTTATTGATGTCTACATGTTGGAAAAGAGACATCATAGATAGGCATTTCATGATGTATTATACAAACACATTCTACTGACTTTGAAAGATCAAGATTGCTTTTAAAGAGAAAAGCTAGATTGACAGGAAAAAAAAAGCAGTCATTTGCTATATTTTTGTGTGGATTCTCTGTTTCCTGTACAATATGGCACAGTTATCCCTGAAAGATGGTAACTGGTCCAGTGCCAAGCTCATAAAAGGCTCTCAGGAAAGGTTTCTTAACTTGACTATATGAAGCACAGTATATGAAAATTCCCTAATCATATCTTTACCACTTTCTGAGCAGAATGTTGCTTTGGCTGGTGATTTTCGAATAGAAACTATTTTGCAGAAAACCACATAGCAGAACTTTTCATTCAGATACCTACAAATCCTCTTCTTAACATAAGATGCCCTCTGTGGTTCAGAGCTTAGGAAAAGGGAATTGAAAAGACGCTGGATGTTAGAAAAAGGACTCATTTATCTCTCTGAAGCTGTGCTTTTAAGCCAGGATCACACACTCCTTAGGGTGCAGGAAGGCATCTGGTAACTAGGAACCTTAGATACATTATGCTTATCATGAATATACACTTAATCCCCTCACTTGACTCAGCTCTTGCTCCTGCTCTCCCATCCAGGGACTTCTGATTTCTTGTCTTTTCTTTTTCATTCTCAGCCTCAGGTGTGCTTGGATGTTATGGGTTTCTTTTGTTTGTTTGTTTTGTTTTTTGGCTTTGAAACTCTAAGCTTCCTGGAAATTAACAAATACTCATGCAGAGACTTTTTCCTTATCTGGATGCTTTAGATGCCCATCCCTCCTGACAAGCCAACTCAAAAAAAAAAAGGTATCAAAATACCATGTTTATCAGTGAGAAAGCTTGCCCCTGAAAGAACAAAATCTCCAATTAAACCCAGTTTTAACAACAGGCACTTACCATCTCACCAAATCAGAAGCCTAGAGGTAGGAGAAGCTAGCATTGGAGCAGCAATTCAGCCTTGTTATTAAAGATCCAGACTCCTTCCAGCTCTTCTCGCTGTCATCGCTGTCCTGGCAATGAACCCCAATGTGGCTGTGAGGTGGCTGCCACAGCTGGAGGCACAACAGCATTTGAAGCAGGAAAGAGGGGGGATGGCAGAGTGGGTTTCTGCATACATGGCTCTTTTACTTGGAAGGGAAATTATTCCCAGGATGTCCCTCTCAAACTAGCCTTATATTTCATTGCCCTCCAACTCCCACAACAGTAAGGATCATGGGGCTGGGCACCCTATTATTACCCAAGCCCACTGGGAATCCTGTTAGCAAGAAAGGAAGAGATGTATTTGGATACAGCCAAAAATGCCAGCCGCTCTAGCACCGAAAAGTGGAGAAAGGCATGGTGCTGTGTGTTCCCTCTTTGTTCTGTCCACCTTTGTCTCAAAACATAACCAGAGAAAAAGCCAGATGTTTGGAAACAGCATTGGCGTTTTCGTCATGAGGGGATATTCAATATTCCTGCCTGAGTAAACTGGAGTATGCAGTCTAAAACCCCAGTCTCCTGCTTCTAGGAGGGCCGTCTGGTTACTGCCTCATAAGGAAGCCTCTTTAGCTACTATGAGCAACGCCTCTGCTCGTTTCCTTTTATCACATCTGTGCTGCTGTATGAGGTAGGAGGGACTGCAGCAGCAGCAGCAACGAGCTGGGGCATGTACATGGAGGACATGGATCACACCAGGGCTCTTTTTTGTGGGATCCGGAAGCACAGCACAGCATGCTGCGGGGCGAAGGCTGCATGCGGCGAGAAATGAGCCGGAAGTGGATGTAGACCTTGTATGTACGGGCCGTGCAGCCCTGAGGAGCCCACGGAGATAATGTTAAAGAAGAAAGAGGCCTCCAGCTGAAAAGTTAGGCCTGCGCCGCAGAAAATGCTGCTGACTTGCTGGGGTCTCTGCTCAAAAAGAAGCCGTTCGGATAGACACCGAAAACAGAATTTTCACAGTGCAGAAAATCCTCAGTCACTATCCATGCCCACATAACATACTTGGCAGTGGCCTGTGTGAATGGAATGTGGAGCTGACATAATCCCCACACAACAGGAACTTCTTTGTGAAGTTTAAATTTTCTTGGTATTGTCTGCTCCAGAAAACACCCTTGAACCTGAGTCACCAGCATTATTCCATCTCAAATAAGTACATTTTATAAATCTTTATGAAAAAAAAAAAGCACAGTGCTGTTCGTAGCAATCGTTTTTTTGTTTCTTTGTTTTTTTAAGACAGACAACAATGGTGGTTGTAATAATGTAATAATGTACAGGAAAAACTTTCATTAGTGTTTTACTCATCAGACAGCATAAAATGGATAATGACAATGCTGTTAACCTCTTGTGTGCTACATTTTTATGCATTATCTCTAATCGTTATAAAAATCCTATCTTAGACATAACTAAACTGAGGCTCAAAGTGATTTTCCGATAACTGATAAGAGATGAAGTTGGTCTTCAAATCCAAGTTTGTCTGACTCTAAAGCCCTTATATTTGATATCTCCTAACCCACTGTTTCATATGCGCTAGTGTTTCCCATAAAACCAGTTATCCATCAGGCCAAATAAAAATACCAAACATGAGGAAGAATGAAAGAGTGAAGATTCATAAAGAAGATGAGTTGTGCAGTGAAAGGGGTGGGACAAAGGCTGACAAAAGGTCATCCCCATGATGTGAGTACTAACCATTGAGAAGAAATGCTGCTCTAACTAGTGGGGGGAAGTAAATCGGGCAATTAAAACAGCACCTAATATTTTTGCTGCTGGTGCTTAACATTGGCAATATTTATAAAGCAATTCATACAATTACATTGAATTTCTAAATTTTCCTCTGTCCAATTAACTAGAAATATCTCACATATATTTGCAATATGTCTGTGAGGGTGTTTTCAGATAAGATTAGTATTTGAATTGATGAACTTGGTAAAGTAGATTGGCCTCCCTTGTGCGGATGGGCGTCATCCAATCTGTTGAGAACCTGAACAGAACAGAACTCGGAGGAAGCTGGAATTCATCTTTTTGCTTCCTGCTCTGCTGCCTGCTTCAGGTGGGACATCGCATCTCATCTCATATGGCCCTCAGACTGGGTTTTAAATCATCACTCCCCTTAGGCCTTCAGATTTAGACTGAATTAAATTGCTGACTTTCCTGGGTCTAGAGCTTGTAGACCATAGATCATAGAATTTCTCCGTTTTCATAATCATGTGAGCCAATTCCCCATAATAAACATATTTCTCTCTTTCTTCTTCTCCTTCTCCTTCTTCTTTTCTCTGTCTCCATACTGTTCCAAAAAATCACAGGTTATAAAGCATTTCCTAGTCTAGGATCCATATACTATATATACATATCACACACATAAATGTGTATATATATTAACGAGAACTTGTCAGATACCACTGACAAAAACTGAAGTCAATAATGATTAGGAAAAAAAGGAACTTTTTTGGTTCCTATAACCTATAAATAGGAATTTGGGATGCTGGGGTTGGAGAGGATAAGATTTGATAGCCAGGAAAACATGGATATGGATTGAGGCATACTTTCCTAAAAGTAAAAGTAGGAAGGTCTGCTGAACAAGCCATAAAAATAATATCCACTTCCAACTAAATAGATGAGAGATAGATGGATGGATGGATGGATAGATGGATGGATAGACAGACAGACATTCATCACACACACGGAAAGAAATAATAGATATGCGACAGAATGTTAATAGCTATTTTACTTGGATGATCATATTATGATGATTTTTTTTTTCTATTTGGAGCCCACCTGTATGTGTGAATTCTCAGCCTCCAGTCCACTCTTCTTCAATTTGGAAAACATGCAGAGCTATCATTTAAATCCCTCCCATACTCTTGCAGCTAGCATTCTTGGTGTAACTTATGTTCTGCCAGTGCTTGTGAGAGGCGTGGAAGGCAAAATGAAGAAAGGGCATTTCCCTACCACTCTTGGGTCTTGTTGCTGGCCATTTAGAAGTGGGAGGCTTTCCCGTAGCTGCACTTCAGTGTCCGGGCTCCAGGTTCATGGGTGTGAAAACACAGTGACTTCTTAGTCTAACTTCCTAATCTCTGGATCACAGTGCCCACTGCTCTTCAGTGTGAGAGGCAGTTGTCACAGAAGCTCCACTGCGGGGCAGTGCTGTATCATTCTGGGAACCAGTCCAGAGCGTCTGGCCCAGAACCTGTTCTTTCAGCTTTTCCAACAATTATGGAAGTACCTAATATCCTATATTAAATTTCTTTCTGCTTAAAATATGTAGAGTAGTATTTGTTTTCTGCATTCAACCCTGATTCACCTATATTTCATTATATTGTGACTATAAGTATATGTATAACAGAAATACTTCTTTAGGCTCTCATGCCATTCCTCTCCTACACAAATTCCTTTTTTATATTAAGCTGCTGCCTTTGCTGTTCCCAGAAATGCCCTTTGTTCATTCTTGTAAGACTGCATTTGCATTGTCTACGTCTCCCCCTTGTCTACCCAATATTTATAATGCATCAGTGAAGAGTTCGAACATTACTGCCATACCCAGTGTGCCCAGGAAAGCAACAGCCCTCCTTGTAGGGAAATACTGGTGTCCAACATGGCATGACAAAAACATAGTGAGATGGAGCTGTGAGAAATCCCCTTGGCCCAAAGAAAATTTTAGGTGGCAAGAGGCTTTGCAGAACTCTCGAGTTTCTCTTTGAGCTGGTAAGAACAAGAGCAAGGGTGATTTGAAAGTGTATGTTTATATATTCTGATCTCTATGCACGATTTCATTATTATTCTTCTCCCAACAGAACTCTGAATGTTGGCAGTGTTCACTGGAAATGAAAATAATCTAAGTCTCTGTAAGGTTATGATTCATTTTCTCTTCTTTATAGAAGAGAGTTAACATTAGATTGTATTATTGTGTCTTTTGTAGGTTTACTTTTAAAGGAAAAATATGACCCATAATGAAGTAGATGTGTATACAAGAAGCTTCTGATCCTCATCCTTGCAACCAGCCCAGAATGCAAACCCACTATCCAAGGATAACTACTACTACCGGTTTGAAGAAAGTCTTTCTGACATCTTTTGATGCATTTGCACATATTACCTTTTTCTTTTAATAGGAAAACACCGTATGTACATTTAGCTACTTGATATTTCTCTTAATATATCAAGGACATAGTTCCATGTCAGTACACATTAAATTCCCTCGTTTTTCAGACTACCTTAAAAGGCTTCATTGTGACCCACACCAATTTTGAGATTGTTTCCTCATTTTGATTCAAGAAAACAACCATATCTTAGTATACTTGGAGTTAACTTGATTTGAAAGAAACTCTTCAAATGAATGTTTCATTTGCCATCTACCAAATAATGTTAAGAACCACTTAATTTATATATTATAAGACCCAAGGGTAATTAATATTTTCATTTGTAGTTTGATATAAAATCTGGGTCAAGGCATAAAACTTAGGAGCTAGCATATTAAGTGTAAAGATCTTGACTCCTTTTCCTGCAGTAAACTGAAAATAAGTTTATGGAACAAAGATCTCATTAACCACTTAGGTTTATGGATGAAATTGAGAAGATTACTAGATTTAAAACACAAAATTTAGTCCACCTCTCAAAAGCAAATTAAACAAGTTTTACTCATTCAAAATCTAAATAAGAATACATTTATCAGTAAATGTTATCAGTGATTCAGAAAAAGTTAGATGAAAATGTAATTGGAAATAGGTAATTTCAGTTATCAGACAAAATAATACATATGAAACAAGTTCCAGTTATATTTTGTCTCCTGTATATCCCAAGAAGAGGCTGACAATCTGAATTTAAGCTGAAATTAGTGGTACAGGTCATGTTAGGAAATCACACATCAAGTTCTCAACACAAGGAAACTTAATCCCAAGAACTTTCTGAGGAGCCCCCACCCTATTAAGCATTGGCCTCAGAATGCAATCAACAAAACAAAGACAGAGAGAGATATTAGATCTCCACAGAATCTCAAAGCTCAAATGACTTCACAGGCCACCTAACTGCCCTGCCAGTCCTTGAAATCCCTTTTCTGCTCCCCACCAATTGACTGCTAGCTTATCCTTGAATATCCCTAGTGATAGGAAGTTCTTCACCAATTTCAGAAATTTGTTCTATTTTTTTTTTATGTCTAATCTTATTTATTTGTTAGAAAATTTGATTACATTCACACTTAAGAGGTAGAAGCTCCCAGAGAGGACAGCCTATGTGTCTTGGCAATCTGTTCCTGGTGTTTTTCTTTGGCCTCCTTCATTCTGTTGGCCCAAAGTTTAGCATATTCTGTGTGGCCTCTGCCTTATTTATCTTAGCATGCTGTTTCTTCAGAGTAATACGCCAACATTTGTGTTGTAGGACTCAGAGTAACATGCCACTGAATCTTCGGTGCTTTGCTCCTAGATTTCTTACCTTCTTTGTGTAGGGCTTTCTCACAACATATTGGCTGGTGGACGTCATCTTCTTCAGAGAGATAGAAAAGCTGCAGATTCTGCTAGCTCTTTTGGGCCCCTGGCTATAAGCGTAAATATCCTGCCAATGGAAAATATTCTGAACCCATCAAATCAATTACATTTTCCAGAGGCCTCTGATTTTTTCTTTGATCATTCATTCCATCAGCCCATTAATATTTATCGAGAGCTTCCCTAATGTCAAGTATGACAGTATCACTGGCTGGGAGTACAAGTTAGAACAGTGAACACAAAGCTTACGTTAGAGTTATAGCAAAAAAGACATTGATCAATATATCCCCATAAACCATGTCCAATGAGAGAGGGGAGTGCCATAAAGCAGAGTGAGTGACCCAGTGCTGTGGAAGCACACAATAGAGAGTTCTGACCTAAACCTCAATGACAGGTAGACTTCCCTGACAAGGTGATGTCTGAGTTCTGATCCAACGAACATTCATGAGGTATCCAGGTGGAGATGTGGAGAACTGCTTTGCTAACTGAAAGGAGATGTATACAAAATCTGTAGGAGGAGGGAGCAGTCTGAGAAAGGTCGTGCAGCAAGAAAATAATTGGGAAGAATGGTATGAGATAGACCTGGTGAAGTATCTTTGGGGTATGTTTGAGGTTTAGATGTTTATGAGAAATGTAAAATTATTGAAGGGTTTTAAAAACAGGAGTGAAATGATCAAATTTACATTTATAACATATTGTTTTGATCTAATGAGAGAAAATAGATTGGAGGGGACCAGAGGGAATGGAAGTCATCTAATAGGAAGCTATTGGAACTGTCTAATAGGTGATGCTAGAGGGTGGGCTCATGAGAAATGGATGTGTTTGAGACATTTAATAGTGAAGTGTTTAGAATTCCAAGGGAACCAGCACCAATTTTTAGAATATAGTTATTGTTTATATGAAGGTTTAAAACAAAGTTATAAAGCAGTTTGTTTCCTATTATTTTAAAGTGATTAAAGACTTGAACATTGACAAAAGAATATACAAAGAAATTAAAATTAAGTTAAATTTTCCAGTCTTTAAGTATTGGTATGTTACGTATTTTGGAAAAGTACACGAAGTACAATAGAAGAAATTTCAAGTCATTGTTTATTCTAATTTGGACATATCAGAATGTTCTGCAGATTCCTAGATCTTCTAATTGAGGGTTTCATCTTCCCAAGAGAATCTTGGTGGAAGAACAGAAGGAAAAGAGCAAAAAATTTAGAGATGGATGGTAAGTGTTTATGTTTTTTAAAAAGTATAATCTTGAAATATGAAGATAAACAATAAAGTAAAATTTTTTTTTAATCTCTTTTCTTTGCAAAGACTGGAGGAAAGTATTTCTCCCTTTTATGAGTTGCTCAGAGCCCTTTTATTGTAACAGCTTTAATAAATTTGAAGTTTAAATTTGAAGATACTGAAGATACTGAAGAATTTCAAAAGTGATGTCAACAATATCCTGATGATAAATCCTGGTATCCAGTAAAACTGAAGTTGCCTAGTTCAAATGCAGAGGTTTTTAAAGATTGGTCATCTAGCACCATCTTCAGGCTATACAAATAATTTTTGTTTTCTCCTTCACTACAAATTGTTACTGTGTAAATATTATGACTGTGGCGCCACCTGCTGGAATTTTTTCTAAAAAAAGAACAGGTCCTTAAGAGTTATTGCTGGGAAATTAGATGATTACACTTGCAGGGGCATAACTTCTAATCACTCTAAGAAAAAAAAAAAAAGAATATTTTTCTAAGTAGCTAAACTTTCTGACTCTAAGGTTTATTCCAAATTATTCATACATAATATGCTAATACTCTAAAAAATTATTATGTGTTCTATTTATTCTTATTTAGACTTACATGCATATACATATACATATATACACACACACACACACACATATATATATATATATATATATATATATATATCCCTTTGGTAACTCATTTCCTATTTCCTCTTTTGCTCTCCCAATATTACCCCTAGCCACATGAGAAATTATCCCCAAAAGTTTTAAGAGTAAAATAAAATAATACTGAGAACACTTGAATACACTATTCCTTCAATCGTAACAACTCTATGAAATAGACAGGATTAACTCCATTTTACAGACTAGAAAACAGAGATGTGGTTTAGCTTCCTCTAAAGTGGCTTGTGCCAAAATAGAACATAGAAAATTTAGAGCCAAGGTATTTTTTACACTGAAGCCCCTGCTTTTTCTACCCTACCTGTTCTCATTGCTACTTAATGGGGTTTGGGTAAATGTGGATTGCATAGCAATATGATTTTAAAGCCTATTAAAATATTTTCTAATCTTTATTAATATGTTTCCTTGTCAGAACATTACAGCTCTAAGCCAAAATGACTATATTTTCTCTAGTAATTTTTCCACAGACTGAATATCACACTTTCTATTTATCACCCTGGATTTCATTCTGTGTGAATACCTAATATCAACCATGACATTTAAATCTCCCTTACTGATATTTTGACAAAAATGTCCAAAGAAACGATCAATAATTTGTCACTTTTTTACAGCGTTGATTAGATTCAACCTAAAAATAAGAATGCTAAAGTTTCTGAGAAAAAAAAAACAAAACAAAACTGATGCTCCAATAATTTACTAATACTAATCATATTTAATGTGATTTAACTTGAGCTTTTTAATTATGCTTTTCAAATTTTCTCTTAACTGGTAATATACACCAATCAGGATCCTCCCAAAATTGGGAGTGAGGACTCTCTCTTATGTAGTGGGTCAATTGTAAAGGATGGTAGCCTGGCAGGATGGAGGTGGGTGCTGAGGGTCAGCATTAACTGCAGAAAAACCTATCTGTAGCAGGACAAAGTAAGGCTAACCTACAAGAGGGAAACAGGCTATAGAAATGAATAATTATTATTTGACTAAACCAAATATCCTGTTGTATTTCCCAGTCATATAAGCCAAAATAATAATCCCTTTTATTTGTTAGTCCATGTGTTTTTGTTCTTGAAAATAAAGGAATACTAACTAATATAATCTTCAAAAATAAGTATTGACTTAATAAACGTTGAATGAAATGATCTTGGTTAGTTCTAAGTTCTCTGAGCCTCACTTTTTTATTTGATTATAAAATAAAGGGACTCATACACTTTCCCTTCCTCCCAAGGTTTATGGAGTTCAAATGAAATAAAAGATTTCTAAATGAAAGATTTAGAAACATTGTAAATGTGCTGTATAAATGTCAAAATCACAGTTGTTAAAAAAATCAATCCATGTGCCCAAGCATAGTGCTTCTTAAAAATGGCATATGTTCAGAAAAGTTTAATCTGTTGGCAGTGTGTTGGTTCTAACATAGAAATATAGGAATGGGGAGCTTTTCAAGGGTTTTATTATTTAATAGTACTGTAACTCAATGTTAGAAGTACGTCGATTAAGTTAGAGTATCAGCGTAATGATCACTGACATCCATATCTCTTGTATCTCGTATAACAAGTGGTAAAAAAATCATGCTTTATAAGAAATAACATTGCATTTACATTTTTTTCTCTTATGTACAAAAGTGAAATAGTTTTATCTGTCAGTATAAAGTGAGATCATTTCCTCAAACTGGTTTTCAGTTCCTGCTATTTAGAAAATGTCTTCTCTGAAATACTGATCTAATTCTTAATGTTCCTGCGATTGTATAAACGTCAAAGAACCACAAGAGCAATTCATATTTATTTCTGTGACGTTAAGTATCCAGTGCAGTTTTGTTTTGTTTTTTTAGCTGAGCCATCCTACCACCTGTTGGCAGCTCAGTGGCAGCTCAGCTCGGGCTGGGCATCGAGCCGCTGTTGCTCAGAGCTTGCACTCTTGAGGGAACTCTTAACCAACTGAGCCATTTGGCTGGCCCTTCCAGTGCAGTTTTGATAGGCTAATGAAATAAAGATCTAAGGTAAGACAGAATCAGATGCCTTAAAAAATGTATATCTTCAGTAAAGATGAGCATATCTTAATACTGTCACATTTTTCTTGCTTAACAAATGGGTCTGTGCTATTTGAATAAATTTCCAATCTCCAATTCTATATTATTTATTTTCATTTGTGTTTTCAAAATAGCAACTTATTGTAGAAAATTGTACGATAGCCAAAACCAGAAAATAAATGAAGAGATGTGTAATCCCTGTGAATTTGGAATACACTTATATGCTCTTACACCAGATGATAGCATACTCACCTTTCCCGTCCCACTTTTCCTATAATTTGAGATTTTAAGACTATGAAGTACTGAAAAGGAGCTCCCTTCATCAGCAAATTAATTTTGTTCGAAAATTAAATTACAGTATGCTCTTTTCCAAAAGGTGTAACCTAAATAAACTGAAGACTGAGAAAAAAAATTAAAAAGTCTTCAAATGAGTCTCTTTTTGGCCCCTATAAATTCATATAAAGCAGTATGAATATACAGAAAAACAGACAGTAACAGAGAGCTGTGACTTACTGTAACAGACAGTAAGTTTTGAACATTACTGACCCTAACATCAAGTTACATTTAATATGCAATTCATAGACACACATGCTATCTAATAAAAATGCTGCCAGGCCGGCCAAGTGGCTCAGTTGGTTAAAAACCTGCTCAAGAGTACGAGCGCTGAGCAACAGGGTTACCAGTTCGATTCCCAGCTAAGCTGAGCTGCCAACAGGTGGCAGGATGGTTCAGCTAAACAAAAACAAACAAACAAACAAACAAAAAGTGCTGCCAGTATTAAGCCATTTAACACATGACCTATCAGATTAAAAGTGTTCAACAATTGTAAAGTGTGACTATAAATCATTTATTTCACCTTTGCTTTGTGAGTGCCTAAAAATTAATGTTAGATCCTGAAATTCAGGATTGTTTCTCCCAATGGGGAGTTAATGATCATCCCAGCTAAATAATCCATTAGTAGTTTATCTTTAGATTCATATTATTTCCTAAAGAAAACATGGAAGTATCATCACTTTCGAAGGATTTCTCTGGATAGAAATTAGACAACAGGGTCACCTGCTGGTCATCCCTAATGAGGAGGGGATCGTCCAGTTTTATTGTGAGAGCCAATCACCGTTAGCATCGCAAGTGTTTTGTATATTGCCATGCTCCACTTACATACCTCTGAAGGCCCAGACTACTCTTATGTGTGAAGGTCTGTCTGCCTTTGGGGATGTGGACTTCCATAAACCAGTGCATAAACGAGAAATCAAAAGAGCAGGCTCCCACACAGTCCTCTAGGCTGACTACATGTAACAAGAGGCAGAGACAGACTTGAGGGATGACAAGATGTTTTGCACAATCAAATTAATTAAACAAGATGGCCATTAGACTGCTATGGTTCAAATGCCTTGGTGGCCCAGGTAAGCAACCCAAAATCTAAGCCTGTAAATGCCTCAAGGTTACGAAATCATGACACTAATGATAACCAATCACAAACAGCCAACTAGTCTTTAAGTTATAGCCAATCAAGTAATTTCCTTTATTTGCTTCTGTGCTTTTTCGATATAACCCTTTCCCCAGGCTTCCGGTCAGAACGGGAAAGTCTCCTAACACGCCCAGTTTGGCACTGCCCAATTCCAATTGATTTTTGCCCAAATAAACTCTTAAAACTTTTAATATGCTGCAGTTTATCTTTTAACAGCACCATACTTTGGAGAGTATGTGTGTGTATGTTAGAGAGAGAGAGAGAGAGAGAGAGAGAGAGAGAGAGAGAGAGAGGCTGTCTGTCAGATGATCTAATAGTAAGACTGGGTTCTCACTGGTAAGGAATTGTATTTGTAGTCCTTTTAAACATTTTGAATTATAATATAGGATTGATAAAATGTTAAAACATTCCAACTAAGAGATAAAGGGAGGGCAAATATGCCCTAGGTTTGTTTTATTTATTTTTTTTGTTCTTTTTGCCAGCTTGACTATTTAAACTTTTAGAGATCTAGCTATTATAGCCAAATGTGTACTTATAATGGTTAACTAATTTTACCATACATCCATTTTTAAAACCACATTACATAAATAAGATTTTAATTTAAAAATTTTGCTTATTTCCATACCCACGTTATTTATTTATTTATTTATTTATTTATTTATTTATTTATTTATTTATGTTGCAAAAATTGTTACATTCTCCTTTTAAAAAAAAAACCTTAGATTGTTTTACAACTGAATTCCTCTAACGTTTTTTTAAATTAAATATATTTGGGTGACAATGGTTAGTAAAATTACATTGGTTTAAAGTGTACAATTCTATAATACATCATCTATCTATCACATTGTATGCTCACCACCCAGTGTCAGTTCTTCCGTCACCATATATTTCACCTCCTTTACCCTCTTTACCATATCCCCTCACCCCTTACCCTCTGGCAACCACTAAACTGGACAGAATTGAAAACTCAGAAATAAACCCACATAAATATGGACAGATAACTTTCAACAAAGGAGTCAAAAAACATACAATGGAGAAAATAAAGCCTCTTCAATAAATGGTGCTGCGGAAATTGGAAAACCACATGCAAAAGAATGAAACTAGACTGCTATCTGTCACCATGTACCAGAATTAACTCAAAATGGATCAAAGACCTAAACATAAAACCTGAAACAACTGCATAAAAGTAAGCATAGGTACTAAACTTACAGACCTTGGGTTCAAAGAGGATCTTATGAATTTGACCTTGAAGGCAAGGGAAGTAAAAGCTAAAATAAATGAATGGGACTATACTAAAAACCTTCTGACAGCAAAAGAAACCATCAACAAAATAAAGAGGCAACCAACCTAATGGAAGAAGATATTTGTTAACAACACCTCTGATAAGAGGCTAATACCAAAGTATATAAGGAACTCATACAATTCAACAACAAAAAGACAAACAGTCCAATTAAAAATGGGCAGAGGACATGAACAGACACTTCTCCCAAGAAGACATACAAACGACCAACAGATACATGGAAAAATGCTCAACTTCACTATTAGGGAAATACAAATCAAAACCACAGTGAGATACCACCTCACACTTGTTAGAATGGCTATCATCAACAAGACAATTAATAACAAGTGTTGGAGAGGCTGTGGAGAAAAAGGAATCCTCATACACTGTTGGTAGAAATGTAAATTGGTATAGCTGGTATGGAAAACAGTATGCAGGTTCCTCAAAAAATTAAGAATAGAATTATCATATGACTGAGCAATCCCTCTCCCAGGCATCTACCCAAAATACCTGAAAACTTTTATCCTTATAGATGTATGTACTCTGATATTCATTACAGTATTATTTATGGTGGCCAAGGCATGGAAACAGCCAAAGTGTTCTTTGATAGATGATTAAAAATGTGATATACACAATGGAATATTACTCTGCCAATAGAAAAGATGAAATATTGCCATTTGCGACAACATGGGTGGATCTTGAGATTATTAGGCTAAGCCAAATAAATCAGACAGAAAAAGTTGAGAACCATATGACTTCAGTCATATGTGGGATATAAAACTGAAAGTAACAAAGGAACAAGACAAATAGAAAAACAAAAACTCATAGCCACATTTTCTTAAACAGTTATATTCACCCTCCTCACATGCATTTTCAACATCAGCGTCTGAGTTGTCACCAGAGAAACTTTTTGAGCAGATTGGAAGACATTCATTTTCACTTTCATCTCAGTGCCTCAAAATGCAGCACTTGTTAAATTCTAATTTGATACTGTTACATGTTACTGGAAATTATCCAAAGCCCTAAATTCTCTTTCATGTAACATTAGAAAAATTGTTTGTTCTTTTCATTTGTCCTTTAGATGTGTATCAAGGATAAAAAATATAGCCATTTATTAGTTCTGTTTGTTTTTAAAGTGCTTTTAAAAAGCTGTTAACAAGACTTTCAGAACTTCCAAATATGAAGTTGTATCCCAAGCGATAATTCCTAAATTTCTTTACCTTGTGTTTCGACTGATTTGGCTGGGTGACCTCCAGAAGCTTCCAAAACTGGTATTCAATAAGGCCTATTTCCAACTAATGCATTTGCCTGAAAATTTTGTTTTTCAAAATACAGTAATTGAGAGGCGCTCTGAAATAGACTTCACAAGGGTTCTGATCTAAAGCAAATCACTCTTTCCTGAGGAATAATTTTGAGGGAAGACCTGACCTTACACTGGGGCAGGCATGATAGGTGCAAGAGAGTCAGCAAAGGTAAGGAAGCCGAAAGGCATATCAAGTGCAAAACAACTTAGGAGAAAGTTTAACTGAGTGGAAGCAGGGTTCATGGTATATCAGCTCCCTAAAGCTCTAGATATAGAGGGTGGAAGGTTGAGAAAAGAAAGGAGAGAAACTGAGAATAGCAGCCATCATCCCTGGTTTGTGGGTCTCCCAAATTGATTTACTTCCCCTTTTTTAACCTCAACTCCCCAATCTCATCTCTCTCAAATTAACCTCAGCTTTTTTAATTGCCAGTCTCCACCCATAAGCTAATGTAAAGGTGACCCCTTAAAAGGTCCCTCCCTGCCTATTGAACCGTGTCTTGTGAACTCTGATTTCCCTCTCACCTCCCCTCTGGTTCACTCATTACCTACACATTTTTATAAAAGTAATTTAGGAGAAGGTCCACGCCAGCCTCTGATATCCTGTGCCTTGTGGAATTTCTCTAGTCTAGGCCCCTTATCTCCTCTCCCGTAAGTGTCTGTTCTGCCTGTCCTTTCTGTTATGAGACTCTGCCAGGTCCAAGATTTATGCGGCACCATCAGCAGCTAACAGCTCACCACCTCTGTGGACTCATTCCTGTATGCAGCCTCAATTCAGAGCCCTGACTTATCTGCTGGACCAGAAAGAATTCAGAAACCAGGAACAGTGACATATAAATTATGTTATACCAAGCGGGATATGTGATTAAAACTGCTGTAAAGATATCATCAAAGACAATTGCTCACAGGTAATAATGGCAAAAAATGTCACTTGTTACTTCCAGCATTCTAACTGCAGCAGCTGGTTAACTGCTGTCCTTGCAATGGCCCAATGACCGATAGACACATTAAGTGTGGTCCTAGCTAGCTCTGCACCTCAGAGATGAGGAGTTACAGCTCCAGGCAGTGGAAAGAACAAGCAGGTGCTCACGGCGCAAAGGAGAGACAGGTGAAAGTGACCCCTACACAGTGCCAGGTTAAGATATACAGTAGCCCTAAGGATGAAAATGTATATTGCCCTTCCTACATGTAATACTAAATTAAATGGCAAGTTTATCTGTGGTGGGTTAACTGTTCTCAAAGATATGTCCATATCCTAATACTTGGAACCTATTAATGTTGCATTATTTGGAAAAAGAGTCTTTGCAGATATGAGTAAGGATGTTGAGATGAGGTTGATTATCCTGGATTATCTGGATAGACCCTAAATATCATCACAAGTGTCTATAAGAAAGAGAGAAAAAGAGAGATTAGACACACACAGAGGAGAAAGAAAAGTAAAGTTGGAGACAGAGATTGGAATGCTGTGGCTTCAAATTAATGAATATTGGCAGTCACCAGAATTTGGAAGAGTCAAGGAACTGGTTCTACCCTGAGCCGTCAGGGAGAGCAAGGCCCTGCCAACACCATGATTGCAGATTTCTGGCCTTTAGAACTGTGAAAGTATAAGATTATGTCATTCTAAGCCACCAAGTGCATGGTCATTTGCTATAGCAGCAATAGGAAACTAATACACTAACCCATGAAATATAAAACAGTCCAATAAAAAATGCTGGATTTTTTTTCCTCCATAGTTCAACTCCTTCATTGATGTTTTTGTGAATATTAACTCTAAAATTTTATCTACGTTAATTGTTACATTAGGGAGAAGTTTACTGAACAATTTAAAATATGGCCTAGTAGTCTAAAGTATTTCTAGGTTTCAGCACTATATTTGAAAAGGCATGATAATGTTGTGGATGAGGTGGATGTAATCAGAAATAGTTAGTATCAAATTTGAGTGAATTTGTAAGGGAATAAACGATTGTAACACAAGGTACTGATAAACAATTTTTGATGAACCTGCAGTGCAGCTTTCTGTGCTTTGCTGCAGAGCATTGTCAACTCTATTCTGTGCAATGTTTTTATCACAGATTAGGATGATGACATTACATGCTGATCTAGTCAGTAGATGACAGGGAGCTGCTGTGCTATAGAGAAGAAAAAAAAGCTCTTGACAGGATGAAATGATTAAGTCGAATCTAAAAAGATATAACTTAATATAGGCAAATTAAAAAGTTTATAACTTAGATTTCACAACTTAACTACATAGATACAGAATAGGGAAAAACTGCTATAAACTCAGTACATGGTAATAATAATAAAAAATGACATTAAATGCTACGTGTGTCGAGTGTTTGATAGATAGACTCATAGACAGATGATAGTTACATAGAAAGATAAGATAGATAGATGATAGGTAGGTAGATAGATAGATAGATAGATAGATAGATAGATAGATAGATGATAGATAGATATTTTCTCACAAATTTTGTAGGGTACATTCAAAACCCCTTACACAATATGCAGGTCCTAGTGCCAAATAAAAATGCAGAGCCAATGCTTAAAAACTAAGAATTTTAAAACAGTAGGAGCAGAGCAACTACAGGATATAGATATATTAGTGCAATGCTATTTTAACTGATTCCATCACTGTATATTTATCAAATGCCCAGAGAAAGATAATAAGAATACCAGCAGCAGTCTGGAAATACCCTAACAAGCTAAACTTACTTGCATTATGAAACAGCTACTTTAAGATATAAAACAAAAATATCAAATTTTGCTCAGACAGGAAATGAGACAAATAACTGGATGTGGGAATGGTCACTGGTTTTGAACACTTCAGTGGGCAAGAGTAATTTTTCTAATCCTAACTCTTCTAAGACATCTCTCTGCAGTTTCCAACACTATGCAAGTTTTTACCACCAGTCACATGGTACAAAGTGTTCACTGAATTCATTCAACAGGAAGGTCATTAGTGACTATTTTGAAACCATTATCAATAGGATAATATGGACTGAGGCAGGTTGCAGTAAGCCAAACATGGCAGGCTGTAAGAAAGAGGAGACAGGAATTGCAGATTACTCTTATGAACATTTACTGTAAATACAGGGGATGGGCAATAGTTATAATTAGTTGTTGTTCAAAGGGTTTTGGTTTCTTAGTTTGAAGAGGGGAAGATTTGAGCATATAGTATTTACATGTTTAAGGAAAAGAGGCACTATAGAGAGGTTAACAAGGAGAGGGTGCCATCTGTGAAGGTCTCTGAAGAGGATTCTAGGAGGAAAATGGCCTGAGAACAGAAGTGGAGAGATTTATTTCAGACAAGAGGAGGGGCAACAACTTTTTCCATTGCAAACAGGATTACAGGGAGAAGGATAATGTGGATACAAACAGGTGGTAGCTTATAGGTGGCAAGGAACTGTGGTAGCTCCAGGCTGGGCTTTGAAAAGCAATTGGTGGCATAGCACTGTGATTAAAGCCACAGGCTCTGAACAGAGGCCAACTGTGTGGATTTAAATCCCAGCTCACCCTCTAGCTGTATAACCTCGGACAAGTTATTTAACATATCAGTGCCTTGTTTCCCAGATAATAATAATCACTCCCTCACCCTCCTGAGTTGTTGTAGGGAGCTGATGAGCTAATATATAAATTCATCTAACAGTGTTGAGCTATATGTGCTAGCCATTAGCAGCACGTGGAGCAAGAGTTGTCCTGCTTCTGCTGAAAGTGACTGGGGGCTGCTGGGTGCAGAGATTTTAGTATGGTGAAAACAGTTTGAAGGGAATGAGGCAGAGTGAAAAAAAAAAAAAAAAGCTGGTGCAACATAAAAACAAGGGGCAAGCGCTGGGGAAGACACAGTTTAAGTTGAAGATCAGGGCTATATATTGAAGCAATCTTCAAGTTTTTCCCTCCTTCAGCCCAGGGCGAAGGCCTATAGTTGGATGGATCCAACTGGGAGCTGTGAGGGAACAACAATGAGATGATGGAATTGAAAACCCTGACAAAAGACTGAAGTGAGGGACCATGGAAGCTAAGTTTAAATATGTTAATACGTGAGGGGGGCTCTATGGAGAGACAGCAGAGAGATGAGGAGAAAACAGATGGAAAATTGACATCATTGGTTGTCTGAGCAAGAGAGCTGGATGGATAGGGGGTCGTGGTAACCATCCCTAATTCCACAGATGCTCTCCAGGCAGCTAGGGATTCCACTTCCCCTGCATTGGAATTGCAAGACAGTTAAAGGCTAGGGCGGGGCAAGGATAAAGAAAATTGTGATGTCACAGGGCGGGGCTCCCCAGTGGTGGGTGGCGCCCTCATGATTACTTGGTGGGGATCAGGCAGTGAGCGCCGGGGCGCTCTGAGGCTCCGAAGCATGTGCCTGCGCTGTACAGGGGACGAAACTACCCAAGTCAACCCCGTGAGTTCTTCGGCCTTAACCGTGCCTGGCCTCCCCTGCCCCTGGCCTCGAGCTTGGAGGACACACAGCCGCTGGCGCTTCCGGCCATTGCACACGCAGTTAATTTGGTGCTAGGGATTGGGAAATCCTGGGTGAAGTCAACAGACTGGGCCAGACACATTCAATCATCTGTTGATTGACCCATTCAGCTGCCCCAGATGGTGGGGCAGGGGTTGCAGAGGTGGGGGAGAGGATAAACTTCTCAATATTCAGGTGGGGAGGAGACTGATGTTGGGTGTTTGGGTTAAACACCTGGGTCAAAATGATGGGAGGAGGAAGTATGTGGTACAATTTAAAGTTGGGGGAGGAGTGGAACCCCATAAACTATCAGCCAATCTCCCTGTGCCTCAGAAAACCATATACCACCTGGGGTTTCTCAATCACCTCAGCTTTCCCAGGCTTTAGAAGCCAGTCTAAGACCAGTTCCTTTAGGGAAGAGCAGTATGACACCGTGAAGTCATGTACCAACAGAAACATGACTGTTTGGATTTATTGTACACCCTTTTCTTCCAGAATAAATCTCTGTACTCAATGCTGTTCCTGTGTTGTCCAATAATAATTAGTAATAATAATAATAATAATAATAAACCAGCCAATTATTTTACCAGCAAAATGGGTTTATTTGGGAATAGCCGAGAATGGCAATTCTGGACAAGCCTGCTATAGCAAAAACTACAGGTAAATCTAACATGCAAACAAGAGGAACTTCATAGAGAAAAAGGAAGAAATTGGGAGGGGTTGTTTTGAAGGAAAATCCATTGGAGGAAAGTGAGCAAGTTCAGGGTGGTGGTGGTTTCTCATTGGCCAAGTTGCTGGACAAGAAGGAAATCTTCCTTCCTCCTGCTGGAATGGTAAAGTAGTATCAACTTGAAAGGTAAGTCTCTTCTGGCTTGGGTCCATCATTGACAGTTCTTCCTGATAGGCTCTGATGTCAAGTGGTAGAGCATAAGGGCTCCCTCTTCTGGCCTCCCAACGCCATTTTAAATGAGGTTTCCCTTTATGAAGTCTCACACCTGTAATGCGGTACATCGCTGGTGTTTTCTTCCTATAATCCTGTCGCCAATCTCTACCCTGATTTTTACCTTGATCGTCTTCTGATCCTGCCTCTTGCAGTTGAGATAATATGTATGTTACATAAACAAAAAACAGTAGCATGGGCTTCCTGTTATACAGAATAATCTTTCTGTTTCCTCATGACTTTCGTGTGTGTTCTTTAAAATTATTTTACATATTTTGTAGGAAGGACCACGACGGGCTCGTCCTTCGGAAGTCACTGAAGGGCAGGTAACGTTTAAATAAGTAATTATGGGAACAATAAAAACATTTTTTAAAAAAGTAAATAAATAATTATGGGTATTTCAAAACTGTGACTTGATCATGTACCTTTATGTGTAGTCGTCCCTAATATGATAAAACTTTTATTAGCGAGACACTTCTGCAGTATCTTTCCTGGGACTCTGGGATCTTGTGATGACTATTAAAGTGAGTCTTAACTAGGATAACCTAAATGGCTTATATTATCATTTTTAAAGTAACATTTGACATATACACAAGAATATATGTAAACTATCTAATTTGTAAAACAGAGTAATACAATATACCTCCAACTTAAGAAAACATTATCGGTATCCTTGAGCTCATCTAGGGGCTGCTTCTCCATTCTGCCTCCCCACATCTCTCCTAGAGGTAACAACTATCTTGGATTTTATTTTTATCAATCTCAATTTTTTAAATAGTTTGTCACATAACGTGCCTCTAAAAGTACACTGTTTGAATTTGGTTGGTTTTGAACTTTATAAGCACACTATCACACAACATTTCGTGTATACTTTATTCTTTCTTCGCAATGAATCCTAAGTCTCGTACATATTGTTGTAGAGTTATAGCTCCTTTCTTTTCACTACTGTTTAATATTCCCTTGTGGAACATATCTCAGTTCATTAATCCTTTCTCCTGTTGATGAACAGTGAGTAGTTTACAAATATCTTGGAATGAGCAGTGCTACTGTGAACATTCTAATACTTGTCTTTTTGTCCATGAACAAGAGTTTCACTTGATCATTTCGGCAGGGGTAGACTGGCTGGATCATAGGGAAAGCAAATTTTTCATTGTTATAAAGTAATACCACATTGTTTTTTACAAAATTGTACCAATTGTACTCCCTATGACAGTGGATAAAAGTTCCTATTATTCCTATCCTCTCTACCCTTAATACTCTATTTCACTATCTTCAAAGCATTCTATTCGATCCCCTAGGTCTCTGCTACTTATAGGTGCCATACAATGGGTACATTAAAAAAAAGCTCTGTGATATGAAGCATTTAAGAGAATTAAAGAATGTACATGGATTTTGTTTTCTTAGTACCATAAAAAATTGTTTTGGGGTTTTTAATGAACATTACCTTTAAACTAAAAGTAAATACCTATATCCACGAATCTTGGATCTATCTACAAGTACACAGCTGGTAACATGGGAATCAAGAGTAGATAGTCTCATTTGAAAACTACTGATGATCCCATGTGTTTTCTTCATCTATGAACCACACGTTTGAAAAGAGATTTTTTTCCCACTTCTATGTAGCTATGTAAACCATATGCATGGACTGTGCGCATCTTTTTTATTGACATAAACCAAAAATATAATCAGCATGTTACCTTTTATTGTAAAAAGTGTCATTTGTTTTCTTTCCTTTCAATTGTCTAAAAGTCCATGCGTAAACGTGTTGAGAATATGAAAAACCTAAAGAAACAGAAGAGGAAATTTAGTAAACGGTTTGCAAAACCTGCTCCTATTCCAGAACCAGGACTCCTAGTAAGTATAAAGTCTTCACTGTAATTAACAGATCTTTAAATGCAACAGACACCTCACTTTTAATTTACACAATACTCTAAATTTTGTTTTTCCCTTTTCCTTTGAGAAATGCATAATCGCAGTCTGGAAAGGTACCTAAAAGCGCCTCTAATCAAATTCTCACCTATTATTTAAATCTTCTTTGCAATCAACTCCTGGAGATCATGTGGTTTAATGAAAAGAGTATGGTCTTTGAAACCATGTTGTTCTGTATTCCAGTTTTTTCTGACAAAATTATCTGACAAAATTAGTCACTTAAATGTTTTGCATTATATTATTTGGAAAATAAATTACAAAATCTCCCACCACATAGTTATTCACCCTGGGCTTGTATACATCAGAAAGCTCTACACCAATCACAGCTTATTCCATCTTTGCATACCTTTGACATGGATTTAAAAGTTCTTCCATATAACACATGATATTGCTTCGAGGAGCCCCTTACACGTGGTATTATATTTCTTGTTGCCAGAGATATATCCAGTGGCCCTTCTGCTTGAAAGTTCCTTAGATAGTTGAGGATGCCTGTTACCTTCCTTAACATTCCGGCATTTCTTCAGGGTAAAAATCCCCATTTTCCTCATCCGTTCCTCTTTTTATTTAGTAGTTATCCCTGCCCTTATCCGGGGAATCTCTAGGAACAGGATTATATTTCATTACAGAAAAATTTGGGAAAAGTTGTATTTCCAATAATTAAGTTTTTTGTTCTGTTCATTTCCTTTTTTAAAGAAAATATTTTATAAACACAACTAATGAATAGTTATGTCAGTTCGGAATTGCTAACTTCAGTTCCTTATAAGAAAAATTCAGCTGCAGTGGCTTAACCAAATAGGAATATATATATATATATATATTTTCCAAACTAGAACTCCTGACCTATGCAGTCTATGGTGAATATGGTAGTTCCAAAAATCACCAAAAAAGTCCTTCTATCTTTCTGATCCTTCAGACTTTTCTCATGACCTTTATTGTCATGGTCTCAGAAAGGTTTCTACATCAGTAAACACTGTATCTACATTCCAAGACAAAGGTGTAGGACAAAGAGAAAAAAGCATATGCCAGCCTAGTCAGTACCCTTTTCATCAGGAAAACAGTGTCCAAATGTGTGTGTGTGTGTGTGTGTGTGTGTGTGTGTGTGTACACGTATACAGTTTGCTTTTTATCAGCCTTATTGAAGTATAGTTGCATACAATAAACTGCCTATATTTAAAGTGTATATCTAGTCTTTAACAGTTTAACACATGTACATCCAGGAAACCATCACCACAACCAAGATAATCAACATAGCCACCCCCAAATTTTTTCTTGTGCCCCCTTTGTATTTAGATAAATAGACTTTATTGTTTAGAGCAGTTTAGGTTTACAGAAAGTTTGAACAGAAAATACAGAGTTCCCACATACTCCCTGTCCTTCCCCAACAGTTTGTCCCATTACTGACATCTTGCATTGGAGTAATACATTTGTTACAATTGACGAATCAATATCGATATATTATTAACTCAAGTCCATAGTTTACATTAGGGAATCCTAGGGATCCTAATGTAAACTCCCTGAGTTGTACAATTCTGAGTATTACAGTATCATGAAGAATAGTTTCACTGGCCTAAAAATCCCCTGTGCTCCACCTATTCATCCCGGCCCTCCCTCCTCTCCCGCTCCTCTAACTCCTGGCAATCACTGACCTTTTTTACAATCTCTCTAGTTTTGCCCTTTCCGGAATGTCATATAGTTGGAACTACACAGTATGTAGTCTTTCTTTTAGACTGGCTTCTTTCACTTAACAATATGCATTTAAGGTTCTTCTATGCCTTTTTATGCCTTAATAACCCATTTCCTTTATCCTTGAATGATATTCCATTGTATGGATAGATGTACCACAGTTTATTCACCTATTGAAAGACATCATGGCTGTTTCCAATTTGGGGCAATCATGAATACAGCTGCTGTAAACATTGATGTTTCAGATTTTTGAGTGGACATAAGTTTTCAACTCACTTGCATAAATTTCTAGGAATGCAATTGCTGGATCAGATGGTAAAACTATGTTTAGCTTTATAAGAAACTGGCAAACTGCCTTCCAAAGTAGCCTTATCATTTTGCATTTCCGCCAGCAATGAATGAGAGTTCCTGTTGCTCCACATTCTTGCCAACATTGGATGTTTTTAGTGCTTTGGATTTTAGCCATTCTGACAGGTGTGCAGTGGTATCTTGTTTTAATATAGTACTGACAATCTTTTCGTATGTTTATCTGCTATCTGCATAACTTCTTTGGTGAGTTGTTTAATTGAGTTGTTTATTTTCTTTTAATTGAGTTGTTTATTTTCTTATTGTTGAGTTTTAGGAGTTATTGAATACCAGTTTTGTTTTGCTTTTTTATGATGTGTTTTGCAAATATTTTCTTCCAGTCTGTGCTTTGTCCTTTCATTCTTCTAATAGTGCCTTTCCCAGAGCACACTAGGCCATGGTGTATAATTAGTTATATACATTCTGGGATTCAACTTGCCAATATTTTGTTGAGTATTTTTGTTTCTATGCTCTGAGAGATATTAGGCAGTCATTTCCTTTCTTGTACTGTCTTTGGTTTGGGTGATAGAGTCATGCTGGCCTCATCGAATAAGTTAGGAAGCTTTCCCTTTGTTTCTATTTTCTGCAAGAGACTGCAAAGAATTGGTGTAATTTCCATTTTATATGTTTGGAAGAATTCACCAGTGAACACATCTGGGCTTGGTGCTTTTTGTCTTGGAAAGTTATTAATTATTGATAAAATTTCTTACACTTTAAAACTTTTTAATTGTCCCACAGTTCTTGGATATTTCTGTTCCATTTTTTCATCCTTTTTTTTCTCCTTGCTTTTTAATTTGGATGTTTCTATTGACACATTGTCAAGCTTTCTGATTCT
The DNA here is from genome assembly GCF_001890085.2 of Hipposideros armiger. Taxonomy (NCBI): domain Eukaryota; kingdom Metazoa; phylum Chordata; class Mammalia; order Chiroptera; family Hipposideridae; genus Hipposideros; species Hipposideros armiger. Next base: position 741,182 of record NW_017732061.1, read on the forward strand.
GTTTCCCGCCATGCCAAGCCGACCAATGAGCCCATCAATGACATTCTTAATTTATGCAAATGTTTTAGATTTCTAGAATTTACTTTTGATTCTTTCTTCAGAGTTCCCATTTACCTTTACATTGCCCATCTGTTCTTGCATCTTATCCATTTTTTCCATGAGATCTCAGCATATTAATCATAATAATTTTAAATTCCCAATCTGAGATCCAAAATATCTGCTGTATCTGAGTCTAGATCTGATGCTTGCTTTGTCTCTTCAGACTAGTTTGTTTTGGGGTTTTTTGTGTGTGGTTGTTTATTTGATTGTTTTGCTTTTTAGCATGTCTTGTAATTTTTTGTTGAGAGACAGACATGATGTATTGAGTAATAGAAACTGAGATAGATAAGCCTTTAGTGTGAGGTTCTCTGTTTATTTGGCTAGGATTTAGGCTGTGTTTTTCTGTTTGCTGTAGCTATGGTGTCAGAGGTAAAAACTTATTCTGGTGTCCTTATTTTTGTCTCCCCTCTTTTCTTTGGGTCCCCCTAGAGACTCTCTCTTAAATAGGGTCTGAAGCTTGCAGTTCTTTAAGCTGGACTCCCCTGATATTATATAGCAGCCTTATTGATGTAGTGGTAAATTGTGTGGGAAAGATAAGTATAGTATAGTTCTAGAATTAGGTCTCAGTCTTTTAGTGAATCTGAGTCCCTGGGATGTGACTTTCTCAACTACTTCTTTTCTGCCCTCCCCCTCAAGCAAGACAGGAAGGCTATAGGGAACTGAAGTTGGGTATTTCTCTTCCCCATATCAATGGGTCTCAATTGGGGTATTTTCCTTCCCCCAGGTCAGTTAAGGTTTGGCAAAACCCAAACTGGTCAGGTTCTGATAAAATAGTTTCCCTTGAGGGCATGCCCTATTAAGGAGAACAAAGCTCTGGGGGTACTTCAAAATGGTTACTTTCACCCTCCCACTTCTGGAAGCAAAAGGAGATGTTTCTCTGATCTTCAACAGTGAGACCCATGTGGCTCCTGCAGGTAAAACTCAAGGAACTAGTAGGGCTTCCATAAGACTTCCCTCCACTGCCCCCGTCTGAGTTTTTAATTTTCAAGCTAATACATACTGAGCCTCCAGCAATTCATCCATTGAAATTTAAGTGTTCCTACCAGTTTGAGCTTCAGCAGTGGAATCACCTGTTTGCCCTGTGACCTCTATTGTCGGATGGACCCAAAGAGTTGTTGGTGTTCAATCTGTTCAGTTTTTTTTCTCTTTTTTTAATTGAGATATAATTCTATAATTTAATTGTATAATTTAATTAATATAATTTAAATTATAATTATATAATTTAATTGAGATATAATTATGTCTCAACAATGTATTAGTTTCAGATGTACAACATAATGATTCGATATTTGTATGTATTTTGAAGTCATCACTGCAGTAAGTCTTAATTAACATCTATCACCACACATAATTACAGATTTTCCCCTGTGGTAATAACTCTTAAGGTCTACTCTCTCAGCAACTTTCAAATATACAATACAGTATTATGAACTATAGTCTCAATGCTGTACATTACATCTCCAGGACTTATTTTATAACAGGAAGTTTGTACCTTTTGACCACCTTCACCCGTTTTCACCCACTCCCAAACTCCCACCTCCGGCAATCACCAATCTGTTCTCTGTATCTATGAGCTAACTTTTGGCTTTTTTTAGAGTCTACATATAAGTAAGATCATATGATATTTGTCTTTCTCTCTCTGATTTATTTCACTTAGCATAATGTCCTCAAGGTCCATTCATATGCTGTTGAAATGGCAAGAGTTCCTTCTTTTTTATGGCCACATAATGTTTCATCGTATATCTGTATACCACATGTTCTTTATCTGTTCACCCACTGATAGACACTTAGGTGACTTCTATGTCTCTGCTACTGTAAATAATGATGCAATATGTTCAACTTTTTTCTTGTTGTGAGGATTACAGTGATGATTTCCAAGCTCTTTACATGACAGACTGGAAACTCCCACTTATGTTTCTTCTATATATTGACCAAAATGTATAGCATCTCCTATTTAAGCTCAAGCTCTCAGTGCTTCTCAAATGTGGTCAAAGATCAATTATTTTGTTTCATTTGGTTTAGTTTAATTCTAAACCACTGTGGACTGATCACTATTTTAGCATACAATCCAAATGTCATAGCAATATCAAGTTGTTATAAGTGAACATGAATGTTTAGTCTCAATTCTCTGCTAATCTTGTTGCAAAGTAGTAATAACTGTAATACTAGCACCCAAACCAGACTACACAGAATAACACTGCTTTAAACAGTACTGATTCTTTCACGTTCTTCTCTTGTGTGTTTTGCAAATTGTTGTGTTGTAAGCAGCATCCCTATTAATACCCTCTTCTCTTTTTTCCCTCCTGTTAAATTGATCTTTGGCTTCAGGAAAAAATACCATAACAGTATTTGTACAACTGAAATGGTTTAGGATGAAAATTAAGACCTGATTAGTATTTTATTGACATATGGGTTAAATCCATTAGAACAGAGGGTGCATGATGAGGCTGAAGCATGCACTTGTTAAAATAAGTTTGAAAAAGTATTTTTGTTTTGGTTTTTCTCTGTTTAAAATCTCTATAACAGAAGTGGTCACCTCATTACATCATTAATTTTATGTACTCATGGATACTTAAATTATCTTGAAATACTACTTATGGCTAAATTCCTATCAATTCTGATATGCATAATCTTGCCATTTTCACTTATTTTTCCCTGTTGCTCAATTGATTTTGAGTCATTTTAAGACTTAAAACACTCTCAACAGACGTATATAATATGCATTTCTCAGTCAATTGCAGATCATACGACTTAGAAAAGAAAATCCCCATGTTTAACATTTCTGTCACATCCATTATGTTTAGAAATGACTTTGACCCTCTGTCCAAACTGTTATTTTCATCTTCTACAAATTCTTCCTGTTTGTAGTGTTTGCTACCTGACTTATGGAAAAAAATGTTCATATCAAATTTTCCCCAATATGATTTATTTTATATTAGTGACTTTTATATCAGGATTCTATCTGACTGTGACCTTACTACAATTGTATTTGCATAAAAAAGGCTTCTCCCTTTGATACTTTTTCCAGATAATTTATAGTTTATGTAAACTTTTCCTTATATAAATTTTAATTGAATTTATTTTTCTTTGTATATTTTAATCTCTTCTAGTGGACATAAAGCTGGAGTCTGTATGGAAGAAATCATGTGCCAGAACAAAATATGCAGATTTATAACATCTAGTGGCATTTCCAGATTTGACGTCATTTGAAAGATAAAGGCAATCATCTGCTATTTCAGCAAAATAAACACAATGCAACCATTTCACATCCAAGTCACAGGCTCAAGAACTTTATTAAGTACCGTATCTCACTACCACTTTCTTTTGTTTGCAAATTTGAGAAATGCTGCCTTTCAACAAATAAAATGAATATGTATAGGCTTTTGAAAATAATATACTAATATTTAAATTTTGCAGTTGGATTTATGACTTGTAGAGATTTAGAGTTATGTTTTAATAATAGGGGAAAACAGATATTTCTCTGCTGTATATTTATAATGACTTGTGTTTAAACAAAATGTTTACAATCTTTAAGTAGTCCTAGGGGAAAGTTTTAATATAACTAAAACTTATGTTTTATGTTAATATTGCAAATAAGCTATAGTGCAATTAAAATTCTCACAGTAAATTTTGAATACTGAATTAGAGTTTACTTTTATGTATGAAATGGATTATAATCATGTCTCCGTAAAATGCTTGCTTAATTACATAAGTAACTTGACATGCAAATGGAATTATTGCAATTATATTCTAAATTATTGAGTTGCCAACTATTAGGTTAACACAAACATTATATTTAGCGACTGATTCGCAGCATCCAAAATATAATCTGAAGTACAGGGAATTCTGCTTGCGGGCATGATACAAATATCAGAATTATGCTTCCACGGTAAACAACTAGAAAACAGGACAAAATATTAAAAACAATGGTTTTCAGAAATGAGACAAGAGTAAAAAAGGGCTGTGACCTCTAAGAGAAAAGAAATAGAGGAACCCTATGACTATCCATTTACGGCCTGGAGGAGCATTCTAAATCTTGATGCAGGGAAAAGGATAATAAGCAGAACACAGCAGTTTTCTTAAGCTGAGGAACAGAGCTAAGAATTCTGGGTAGCTAGAGGAGAGGGCAGAATTCCAGACAGTAAGGAACTGCACACAGTACTTTGTGATCTGCATATGGCTCTCACTGAGTCTGCTGAGTGCTAAGCTGCGCGTGCACAGGGTGAACTGAACCTCAACAAGGTTAGCTCTGTTTCCTCTCTGTTCACTATCAGTGTAATTGTCTAGTATCCAACCAAAATTACTAGGCATGTCAAGAAGCAGAAAAATGTAACATAGTCAGGGGGAAATCAAGTCAATAGAAAGAGACACAGATATGAAAAGAGATGATGTATTTAGAATTAATGTAAACATTATATATGTTAACTCTGCTCAGCAATTTAAAGAAGAAAACATGAACATACAAGGAGAGAAAAAAGATATTAAAAAGAACTAAACAGAGCTTTTAGAACTGAAAAATAACTGAAATTTAAAAATTCACTAAATGAGATTAAAAGTATATTAGATGTAAAAAAAAAAGTCATAAAATTGAACATACAGCAATAGAAATGTCCAAACTGAGGCAAAAAAGAAAAAGACTGGAAAACATGATTAGTGCCTTGCTTATCTGTGCGACAATATCACATGGTCTAATGAATAATTGGGAATGACTGACTAGGGGAGAATAGGAGTGAAAAAGAACTCCCAAAATGTTTCCACATTTGATAAAAGCTAATCCCATGAATCCAAAAAGCTTAAGAATACCAGGCACTATATGGATCAAAACTGATCAAATTACCTTATAATCAGATTGCTGAAAAATACTGAAAAGAGAAGGAAAACAGTAGGGGGAGGGGAGAACATTAAATACTGAGAAACAAGCATAAGAAAACCAGAAACCTCATCAGAAATTATATGAGCCAGAATGACATCTTTTAAGAATTGATTGTTTAAAATCTGCCAAATTAAAGTTTTATATGGAGCAAAAATGTTCTTCAAAACTGAAGGCAAAATGCAGATTTTTTTCCCCAGAAATGTCAAAAAATACTTATCAATGGCAGACTTGCAGGGAAATAGTTCTTTAAGTGGAAGAAAAGTTTTGTCAGATTCTTGGATCTACACAAAACAATGAAAAGCTCTGGAAATGATACACATACAAGTAAATATAAAATCATTTTACTCTAAATTTTTATTTCTTTAAAAATTAATTGACTGTTTTAAGTAAAAATAATTATTGTGGTTTCAATAACATGTAGGGGTAAATGAATGACAACAAAGGGTGGGAGAGGGTTAATGGAAAGTACAATTGTCGAAAGTTTCTCATATTTTACCGGAAAAGAGATTTGAAGGTAGACTTGGATACGTTAAAGACATATTGTAAACACTAGAGAAACCACACACACACACACACACACACACACACACACACACACACACACACACACACACAAAGAGATATAACTCATAGGGGGGATAAAATGGAATGTGGAAAACCACTCCAAATGAAGATAGAAAAAGAACAGGGGAACAAAGAATGGATTTGAAAATAAAGAAAACAAATGGCAAGATGTAGATTTAATCCCAAATTAATAGCTACATTAAATCTAAATGGTCTAAACACTCCAATTAAAAGGCAGTATCAAGAACTGAAGGATTTGAGATTTTATTCTACTTTACAAGAAAACAAGTTAGACTGGCCCAGTTTCATAGATGCTGGCAGAAGACAAAAGGCTCCTGGGTGGAGTCAAAGAACTCCATTGCTTCAGGCACAGCAGGCAGTATCAAATGCATGCTTGCATTGGTTTATTTTGACTCTCCAAGCCCCATGAGTGTGATGCAGAGCTGTGCCCGGGTCGCTACTGGCACACTGTGGGTTTGTGTTACAGCTAAGGAAGCCCCAGTCTTACAGAAGGGGCTGCTGAGCAAACCTGCCCAACTTTTGCTCTGCAGGGAGGCACTGTCTCCACTATACTGGACAGAAAACAAGCCTGCTCTAGAGGAGACTATCTTTCAAGTTAGCTTACTATACAAACGTCCTTAAAAAGACAGTCTAGAGCAAAGAATGTTCAAACCTTTGCTCAGAAAACATATGGAAACATGCAAGACCAATGGAGAATCTTCTTCCAACAGGCAGAGATTGTCAAACTGGATTTTTAAAAAATGCAAAACTGGGCCAGCCGAGTGGCTCAGTTGGTTAAGAGCTCACTTAAGAGTGCGAGCTCTGAGCAACAGGGATGCCGGTTCGATTCCTGGCCCAAGCTGAGCTGCTGCTGAGCTGCCAACAGGATGGCTCAGCTAAAAAAGAAAAAAAAAAAGAAAAACCAACTACAAGCTGTCTGCTAGAAACATACTTTGTATATAAACATTGATAGGTTTAGAAATGAAATGATGCAGCAAAATATATCATGAAAACACAAACCTTAAAGCTAGAATGGCTATATTAATAAATTAGTTTTCAGAATAAACCATATTATTGGGTATATAGATTAATATTTTATAATAAGAGCTTCAATTCATCACAAAGACATAATCATAAATATATGCACCCAATAGCAAAATATCAAAAGACATTAAGCAAAACCTGGAAGAATTCAAAGAATAAACACACAAATCCACAATTATAACTGAAATACAAACATTCCTCTCTTTAAAACTGATGCAACAAATAGAAAATCAGTAAAAACATAGGAGCCAGCACTACCAGCCAACACTTTTAGTGATATTCATAAAATACTCCACCCAACATTAACAGAACACATATTCTTTCAAGTGCACACCGGAAAATGAAAACAGACCACCTGCTGGGCCACAAGGTAAATCTCAGTTGAGTTTTATAGGATTGAAGTGAGACAGAATTATGTCCTTTGACCACTATATGTATGTGTATATATATATATATATATATATATATATATATATACATATATATATACATATATATATATATGTTTGAACTAAAACAATCTGATAAAAAAGGACAAAATATTTGAACTGACATTTCTAAACAGCTATACAAATAACCAGGTAGTATATAAAAAGACAGTAAATGCAAATTAATACCACTATAGATCCATGTGAACCGGTAAAATTAAAAAGACTAATCATACCAACTGTTAGCTAGGATGAGAAATAACTGGTACTTTCTTACATCACTGATATGAATGACATGGTATAAGCACTTTACCTTAAAAAAAATCCCTAACAGTTTTCCATACATGTGAAACACGACCCAGTTATTCCACTCTTAGGTTTTCACTAAAGAGAAATAAACATGTTCACACAAAGACTTGTACACAAATATTTATAAAGCTTTGTTCACAAATAGCCTCAAAATGCAAACAGCCCTATGTCCATGGATAGGTAAATTCATTTTTAAAATGCGGTACATCTATAAAAATTGAATATTATCGAGGAACCATACACACAATAAATAACATTAATGAATTTTTAAACTTTATGTTGAAGAAAAGCCAAGACAAAAAAATTACATATGATCCCATTTATCTGAAACTCTAGAAAATACAGTCAATCTATAGGCACAAACACAAATCAGTGTTTTCTTTGGGCACAAATAAATGGAAAGATATCTTGTGTTGATGGTTCGGAAGAGTTAATATTGTTAAAATGCCCATACTATCCAAAGCAATCAACAGATTCAATGCAATGCCTACCCAAATTCCAAAGCCATTTTTCACAGAAATAGAACAAACAATCCTAAATTTGTATGAAATCACAAAAGACCCCCAATAGCCAACACAATCTTGAGAAAGTACAAAGCTGGAGGCATCACAAGTCCTGACTTCAAACTATACTACAAAGCTGTAGTAATCAAAAGGTATGGTTCTGGCATAAAAACAGACACAAAAACCAATGGAACAGAATCAAGAGTCCAGAAATAAACCCACGCATATATACTCTACTACTATTTGACAAGGGAGCCAAGAATACCCAATGGGGGAAAGGATATTCTCTTCAATAAATGGTGCTGGGAAAACGAGGTAACAACATGCAGAAGAATGACACTGGACCCCAATCTTACACAGTTCACAAAAGTTAACTTAAAATGGATTAAAGACTTAAACATGAGACCTGAAGCCATAGAACAGTGATTTCTGGGGAGTTAACTGTCACTTTACATACTACCTTTTTGCAATGTTTGAAGATATTTCAACAAGCAAGAAAAACTAATATAATGCAAGGAAAAAAAATCAAACAAAAGCAGTTGTGTGCTGTAACTTCAGCATTACCCAGAATCTTACTAGAAATAAATTTCAGATTTCATCTTAAACTTATTAAATCATAAACTACATTTTAAGTAGATGCCCAGGTGATTTTTATGCCTATTAAAATTTGACAAGCATTCAATTAAAATATTCCTGACTAGATCAACCTACGTCACTACCCTTGTAGCGATATGTTGACTCCAAAACAGCAGAAACCAACGGGCATCTCAACTAACGCCACATTCACGAGGTTGGCTTCTAAAACACAGCGAAGGATTTCCTATTCTGCTCTCAATTGGAATAATGCCCATAGTCACTCAGAAGGTAGAAATGGTGCTGATGTCAATTTGCAATTTTGGCAAGTTGAAGTCAACTACACTTTAATTTCTTGGAGGTCAGAGTCCCATCTCACAAGAGAAGTAACGAACTATCCAGAGCTGTATGACTCGTTTATAAATGGCCAGGCAAGGGAGGCCACGAATCAAGTCCTTCCATCCCATCCCTGTCTGCTGCCCGCAGCACGTTTTTCCTGGCACCGCGGCCACGGCCCAAGCTCGCCAGGCACTCGCGGGGCGTGGCCAATGTGGGGTGGGGGGTGGGGACGGAGGCGGGCCGCAGGGGGGGCGGAGCCGCGAGAGGAGGGAGCGCGGCAGCAGTGGGCGGAGCCGAGCCGCCGGGCAGCGGTGGGAACGCGGCGAGCGCGGCCGACCCGGGGCCGCGCAGTTCGCACTTACCGGTCTGGGGCGGGAGGGACGCTCCGCCGCTCTCCCGATGGGGCTGTGCTTTCCCTGTCCCGGGGACTCCGCGCCTCCCTCGCCGGACCCGGTGAGTAAGGCCGCGCTCCCGTGTCTCCGCGTCCGCCGGCCTGCGCCGCGCGCACCTGTTCCCGGGAGAGGCGGAGGCTCCGGGCGGCCTCGAGCTGCGGGCACCTGGGCGGGCGGAAGCGGCGGCGCGGGCCGGGGAGCTCGCCGCTGGGTCCCGGGTGGTCAAGACGGGCGGTCGCGCCCCGAGGGACGTTGGGATCCTGCTAGCGGGACCTGGGCCGCCGCCTCCCCGTCGGACTCCCCACTTGGGTGACACAGGGTTGCCGGTTGTCCGAAGGCGGCTCCGGGGTCTCTCCCCCTTTTCCCTGAGTTCGGCAAAATTAGAAGTTCGTAGGACGCAGGCGTCCGCCGACGGCGCGGTGTAGGGGCCATTCCGGGCGGTGCGGGCGAGGGAGTCCGGGTGCAAAACGGGGCTCCTCGTCCCGCGTGAGCTGAAGTGTTGGAGGGCCTCGGAGATGTGTCTTTTCCTGTGTCTCCACCAGCTGTTTAAAGAAGGTGCTCAGTCAAGTCCCGCAGCCTCCCGCGCCTTATTGGATATTGTAGTAATGGTTTCCCTTTAGTATTTCGCTTTTTTAAGTTCTTCCTTTTTTTTTTAAAAAAAGGACTATTTTATGTAGTACAGAGAGTACAATTGGTAACGCAGCCATATTTAGCAAATAAAAACACAGCACGCCCAGTTAAATTTGAATTTTCAGAGAAACAAGGAATACATTTTCAAAATAGATTTGACCCATGTAATACTGAGACATACTTATACTAGAAATTATTTGTTGTTTAACTGAAATTCAAATTTAGGCGGTTTGTGGTACATTTATACTTTGTAGCTTTCTGTTTTTAACAGTGTCTTTACATTAATAGTCCTTACAGGGAGTTGATAGCAGAAAACCTAAATTCCTCGCTTCTCTCCTTTCTAGCTAAAAATTCGTTGAAAGAAATTACTTATTTAGGAAAGTACATGAACTCTTCAGCTTTATGAGTATAGGTACTAAAAATGACCTGGAAGTGGGTACCAGAAAGTGCTCCTTGTCTTTCTTGTTACTGTTGCTTTTAACTATTCTTAATTTTGTGTATCGGGCTGCTGATAAAATCCCCAACTGTCAGCATTTGTTAGTCCCTCCGCCCACCCCCACAGATAACCACATGGCTCACTACTTCAGTGTCGCTTGGTCACTGAGGTTTTTATTGACCACCCTAAATAAAATAAATCCCCCACTATACCACGCACCCAATCCTTCCATTTCCTGTCCACCATACTCGCTGTATTTCCCTGAAGCGCTTATTACTATCTGGAAGACACAGATGTACTTGATGATATTTGACTGTGTGCCCTTTTGGAATTTAAGTTTCATGTGGGTGGAACCATTTGTTTGTGTTTTTTCACTGCTGTATCCTCAACACCGAGAAACATTTCTGAGGCATGACAGGTGTTTAGTAAATACTGTATTTGTCCAATGAATGAATGAATGAATGAATGAATGAATACGTATTGTGTTATGGAAAACAAGGGAATTAACATAGCTCCCAAAAGGATGCTACTCACTGTCTTACATACTTGAAGATTTTCCAATTAATACATGATATAGAAAAATAATATTCACTTTCCCAACATGGAACAGTACCTCTCATAAATTTCCTACACTCTGTCCTATCCTCCCCAGTGAGATTCACCCACTTCATTTATGAACCTTTCCTGAAAACACCAACCTACTTCAAGGTTCTTTATAACTGGCAGTACCAAACCATGTATTTCCCTCCTTGTATTATTAAATTTCATTTGTTTTATTATTACCCTGACTTGTTTGTAAGTTGTAAGACCTTTTTAAAAAACAAAAAAAGATTTTATAGGTCAACCTGTGTGTATATATAATGTATAATATATATGCATATATAATATATAAGATGTATAATATATGACATATAGCATCTGTATATGTCTTAGCATGTATTTATTTGGAGGTATATTGCTTGATTGTGAGAATGAAATTCAGAAAGTTGATTATTTCATAAATATTGTAAATACAGGAGTTTTAGTGAGACATTTTGAGTCAGTACTAAATATTTTGTAAACTTATATTACCTACAGGTGTGTAAATTATCCATGATAATATTTGGTTTTATTTTAAAATATATTTTTTACACATTTTCCTTAGGCAGAGAAAAGAGCAAAACTTGCAGAGGCTGCAGAGAAAAGACAGAAGGAGGTGAGAGTAAATGTAAAATTCTACCTACTTAGATAATTAAGTTTGTATTTTATTCTTGATAGATGTCAATGACTAATAGTATTCTCTAACGAAAACGGTATCTGATTATCCTATAAATTTATATTTAAAGGTAATCATTTTCAAAATGTTCTCTTTCTATAAATTACATTAATGCATTTATATCATTTAATTTATGAAAATAACTACAGATGCCTTCTGTAATGTGAGATGCCCCTTTAATAACATTCTTCCTTGGGATAAAATGACCATGCCTTATAAAACACAGACAAATATGAAGTAGGTTTAGAAGGAAAATTTTTATGGTTGCAAAATACCCAATGAAAAAATGATAATATGTTTTATGTAGAGCTGTGGTAGAAATAGTTTAATTTCTTTTTACCAAAAATAGACCAACCCCCCCACCTCCAAAGAAAAGCCTAAAAAGCAAAAAAATCAAAATAAAAAAACTTTAAGATACTGATTTTTATTGTTTTGTATCCCTGATCACATTTCTTAAAGGCTGCATCTCGGGGCATTTTGGATGTTCGTTCTGTGGAAGAAAAGAAAAAGAAAAAGGAAAAAATGGAAAAACAAATTGCTACTACGTCTGGGCCCCCACCAGAAAGTGGACTTAGAGTAAGTATTAAAATGTTCTCAAGATTTAACCTTACCTGGAATTTTTTAAAACTTAACTAGCAATCCATTTAATAATTTTCTCTTGAAATGGATTATCAGAAAAATTTTAATTAATTTAAAAGCATGAATAATATAGATTGGAAGAAGTATCAATTTATTTGGACATTGTAACCCTGGAATATGTTTACTTTCTTTTCCAAAAATGAAAATAGATTTTTCTTGATTATATTAAGCATTATATCTTAATGGTTTATATAATCAATACTAATCTTAGTTAGAAAACTGAAACACTATGGGAGAGTATAAAGAAAGTAAAAATCACCCCAATTCAGTGTCATTTTGACAGGCATCATTTCTCATCTTCATTCATACATCAATCTTATTCAATTGAATTACACTATAAATTTGTTTTTATAACCTACATTTTTTTTTTACTCAAAGATTTGATATTTTTGAGCCTTCCATTGTCACTCATTATCATAGTTATGTAACTGTTAATTTGAGTATACAGGGGTGATTGTGACACATGCACCTTCCAATGTAGCAACTGCAGCGCTTGACACAGGAAATATATTGGTGGAAAAATTAAACAAGGTCCTTGAGCTCGGAGATCTTTACAATCTAACAGGACTATAAAGGTTTCATTTTACATGTTAAAGCTCAGAAAAATAATAGTTCAAATACTAAGAATTTATTCTTTGGTCCATTTTAAAGGAAATAATATTTCTTAATTAAGCATATTTGTGAAAAGGACAATGTCCTGAATTTCAGTCAGTTATACTCAGCTTGTCAGTGATTTATGAGTACTTGTTTAGCCAATTCACTGTCTTCTCAGTTCAGTTTGGTTTTTGCTCTCATAACTATATATAAATGCATATATGTATACATATTCCTAACTGGTAGGGCAGGCAGTTTAGGAGCATCCTGAGCAGAGCTGACACTCAGGAATATCACATAGAGATAAGATTTATCTGTGTGTATTTTATAATTATATGTTACTTTATCTAATTTCATGTAGTAAATGAAATTAAAAAAACTTGTTAACTTTTAACAATGTATAAAATATTGGTTTCAATACTGAGGTAAATTACTGTGCCCATTTTGCTTTTTTTAACATACCCTCAACAATAGAATAGAATAAATTTAGTATAAAGTAAAACAGGTGGTGAGAGATAAAAATGTTTATCGGGCCAGCCAAGTGGCTCAGTTGGTCAAGAGTTAGCTTAAGAGCACGAGCTCTGAGCAATAGGGCCGCTGGTTCGATTCCCACATGGGCCAGTGATGCTGCGCCCGAGCTGAGCTGCTGCTGGGCTGCCAACAGGTGGCAGGATGGCTCAGCTGGTATAACAACAAGACTGCCTGTTTGATGGTGGGCTACGCCCGCCAGCAACTAAGACTGAACTCAGCACCTTGAGCTGAGCTGCCGCCCAGATGGCTCAGTGGTTAGAGCATGCGCTCTTAACAACAAGGCTGCTGGTTCGACTCTCCCATGGGATGGTGGCTACCCACCCGAAAGTAAGATTGAACACAGCACCTTCAGCTTAGAGGCCACGAGTTGCCAATGGGAGGCCAGATGGCGACTGGACTTGGGAGCTGAGCTAGCTGCGCCTTCCACAACTAAGATTGAAGGACAACAACTTGGCTGTTCCCCTTCACCAATTCCCCAATTTAAAAACAAAAAGTGTTTGTCAAAAGTATAGGTGCTTACTTTCAATATCCTGTTGCGATCAAGATCTGTCACCAGGTTTACTTAATAGAGGGCTTTCAAAAACAAATAATTTGTGAAAATTAAATTATAGGACTGGTAATGATGCTGACACCCACTACTTCATACTAGAAGAAATGGAGGCACTAGAAGAAATGAGTGACTTTGTCACATATAATGTTATAAGAAAAGGATACTTTCTATATAGTCAGAATTAAGAAGGTGCTTCTTTTACAACTTGTAACCCAACAAATTTGACATCAGCTTTTAAACTCAAAGAAAGAAAGGGGCTTCCATCCCCTGAAGCCTATAGATTAAAAAGAAATTAGGCCTTAAAATTCTTCTCGTCCCCTCACAAGTGCTCAAAATGAAAAACATCCCAGTGTTAAATTTAGTACCTTTATTTCTTTGTGTACTATTCTTAAAGGAAATCTTTCTGGCTCCCTTAATAAAAATAACCCTCAAGGCCATGAAGCTGGACAGTATGGGAGGATGTCCCCAATAAGAGGGGCTCACCCTCATAAACCACTGCTGTTGCCACTGTGTCATTTTCCCTCGGAATATTCCCAGGCACTTCTACCACACCAACACCCTGGCTTTAAGGGACAGGCAGCCTTTCTCTTAGCCACTGCATAGCTCATCAGAGCATACAGTTAAGTTCAAAATAAAATGTTGGCATCTCAGGGAAAATAAAAGGCAGAGAAAACCTTTCATTCTCACTCCCCTGGCCTAGGGTTCTTTAAGGGCTGCTGTCAGGCCTGTTCTACAGGCTGGCATGGCAAGTCTTCAAGTGTAGCTTGATTCTTCCTACTCTAGCCAGACTCCATAGTATGAGGAACACATGCCCTTTCCCTGCCTTCATGCCCTCTACATCTCCCTTTCCTGACTACCTCTGCCTCTTAGGATAATTAGCAGTGGTATTACTGTCTTCTGAAAAGGCAGCCTTACCTTAAGAAGTCAAGGTATGATGGCATCAGGATGCAAACTAACATCAGTATAGGATGCAGCGGTACAACGGAGTAATGCAGACCTCTGGTGCTCTGGCTCTCAGCCCTGGCTGCACATTAGAATTTCAAGGAGCTTTCAGACAAGGCTTCACCTTGGGCCCTAGCTCATACCATCGGAATCTCATCGCAGGACATAGCCATCGGTATTTTGTGATTCCCCAGGTCATCTAATGTCAAACTAGGTTGAGAATCACTGCTCTAGTGTTTTTAACACTGGTCCTAAGATATATTGTGGAAAATAGACTCCCATGGTGAAAACAGTTTATAAATCCTGAATATTATATACTGTATTCCTTTCTTAGAGATTAAAAAGGACACTGTTCAAGTCTCTAAGAAGTCCTACAATAAAGAAAAACAAGTTTACTTGGATTAAACCTTACTTTTTTAATTTATTAAGAAATATATATATATATAGACACACACATATACACACATACATATATATCTGTATTTAAATAAATAAAAATAAATATATTACTTTAAATAAAGTATGTATATATCTACCAAATACTATTCCTTGGATGTACTTGGAAAACACTACTCTGAAAATATCTCTGTCCTATCCCAGTGGCTCTTTCAGAACTTATTGCAGATTTAATAGACTTGATTAAACAGAACCACAAATGGATTAGTTTCTCCACTCAAGCAAGGAAAAGATTGCCAAACCGTTATTTAATCATTTCTATTTCTTGACTCCCTGCCTCAAATAAGAATTCCTTTATTTTCATTTTGTAGTTTTGTTGTTTTTGTTTGGTGGTGGTTTGTTTTGTTTTCCTGTAGTGATTATTGAATATTTTGGATTTAGCTATCCATTAATCAGACCAAATATTTTGTTTTCCTTCTTTGTATTTTTAAACTATCATATATCTTCAAACTCTTACTATAATGTAAAATTTTACTAATTGTTGCTATTCACAAAGATCAATTTGCTTTTGTATATCCCATGTACTTGTCTTTGCTTGTTTGTTCCCATAGAAAATTGTTATGTAACTTTTTCTTTTCTGTGTATATTTTATTTTCTAGTGGACAGTTTCATGAAGGATAATATGAGTCTACTGCCAATAACTAGTACCTGCAATCAAGTGGACGTGCTCAATTGAATTTCTTCTTTTGAATAAATGAAGATTCAGACTGTAATTTTAGTGCCCTTAAATGCAGTGCTTTTTCAGTATTGAAATATCAGAAATGCTTTTGATTTTCAGACTTAAAAAAATGGCCAGAACTTTCATTAAATACTTATTTTCCTACAGTTGCTCATCTGCTGGGAGTGGATAATTTGCCACTTTGAATAGTTAAAACATGGACCTAAATAGTGAATATATATACATTGCATGTAAGGTTTCTGTATTCATCTCAAATATTGAAATTTGCCATATCATTTTCCCTCCTTTATAAAATGATCTAGCTATTTATAGTTGTGCTGCTTAGCCTTTTATCTCCTTTCATTTCATTATGTATGAAAACCTTTGCTTAAACTTATGGACTTAGTGCCTTTAAATTGACCATCAGGGAAAATTTTGAAAAATCACTTGAAGGGCTTATATGAAGGATCACTGTACATTTTTATAACATACTAAGTAATGAGTATTTGTACAAAGTACTGAATTTCTCCTAATTTATTTTCTATTTATGTAGCTTATAAACATAACATACTATGTTTTACATTACAATAATTTGTTTCTTTGCTTGCTGAATTTAAAATTATGTGTTAGTGGTACCATCAGAGGGCAGTAATGTGCTATTATTACAATATCAGATTCAGCTCTGTGAAGATCTTTGTAGTAATTAAGTGAGTTAAGAATCTGAATGGGTTATATATACTGAGTGGTAATACATTTGTCCAAATTTCATAGGTGTGTTTATTCTTTTGTATTTATTAAGACATGGTCATAAGATTGATACAGATGTGAAATTGTCAAGGCAAGTATGAATGTATGAAAGAGAAACGTGCAGGTACTGTATTTAAAAACGACTACTTTAAACATAAAAATATTGCTAGGTATTTCTGTATGATGCATAGTCAAATTTGTAGATTTTTGTTTATTAGTAACATGAGTTTTATAGCATTTTTGTTTTTTGAATTTTTGTTTTTAATATATAATAAGCTAAAATAGAAGAACTGCCGTATCTTTTAATTAGCTAGTATGGCTCCTAACTCTTGGATGGCAAGGCTATATATACTCTGAGCCCTCACTTAGAATTTGCAGATACTGAGTGCCAACAGAGACTAAATTAAATAGACCAGCTCAATTGAATTACAGAAAGGAAACTGAGCACTATCTTACTCATCCCTCCCACAATATTTGTGTTATATTGTAATATTTTGTATATGTTTTTAGAGACTTTGCACTATAGCATAGATCTCCTGACTTTTCATGGAAAAATTACCTTTTCTATTATGACATGAAATATTCTATGATATGCACACAACACATACATTTGGGCTCAATTTTCTTCATCCTTTAGAGGATTAGTTGTATTTTGTTCATAAAGAGTAGTGAAATTATTGAGTTGCATTTTAGAAATAAAGTTCTGACTTTATGAACATGATTAATTTTTCCATGGCTGGAAGGAAAAAGGATCATTAATAGCTCAGTGGATATGGAAGCAGAGCATATCATCTTTGATTTGCACAAATCTTTCCTTCGTTTTAATACAGTAAGAAAAATTTTATCTGTACTACATCTTAAAGAATTATACTTGGGTTAGTGTAAACAAAAGGTTTCCATCTAGGGAATAATGCCCTATTTCTAATAGTTTATATCCAAATGCTATGCTAATTTACTGTTGAGCCATGAATGTTAGGCTGGTATATTGCTTTCTGAAAACAGTACGACATGCTGCTCCAGCCAGCTGTGACTTGCTTCCGTGGGTGTGATCAGCTTCTCCCACAACCACATGGGTATGCATGGGCTTAGGGATGATACTTAAATGTTAGGAATAGTTTTAGAAAGGGGAAGGAAAGAGGGGTGGCTAGATGCCTGATAGGAAACCAGTAAATGACTACTTAAAAAAAAAATAGTACACACACATGCAGATACATCCAGGCATCTCCCTCATGAAGTTATGAATCAATTCCTGATGAAATCCCTAACTTCGAGCCATTTTACCATAATTCAGTATTTTAAAAGGAAAACGTTATCATGTTTATGTCACCCAAACCCCCCCAACAAAATTACTAAAATATAAATGAAGCAGTAAAATGCATACACTATCATGTTAAAATGTAAAATGCTTAAACCAATCATCAAACTATATGGCAGGTGACAAAAAGATTTATGATTACATAGCCTGTTTGTTAACATACTGCATTTTATATGATGCTGTCATTCTACTGATTGTGTTTGGAATGTAATTAATAGTTTTTGCACACATGCTTATGTTATAAATTCTGTATTGCCTTATAGGGATATAAATATAAATTTTTCCTACATGAAAATTGACGTCGGATGTTTCTGTTTAACAAAAATGTTATCTTCACTACATCTTAAATAATTAGAACCTGGGATAGTGGTTAGGGAAGCCTCAGCAATGCTTTTACCTCTTTGGGATTAATGAGAACAACAGCTAAAGGCGGTTTGATGTGTTCATACAACCCCTGAATTTATAGGTAGGCATGTTTCTTTTCCAATACTGTAAAGGACAAGTGATATTATTAGTCTGTTTTCTTACAGAAACAATACTATAATAAAGGTTATAGCTATCATTCTAGGTACCCCCCGGAGAATTGACATAAACCTTGAATTTTCCTTTTCTCCTCCCAACAGTTCAGCTTGTTTATTTTCTGATAAGAATTATGCTCTGCCCTTAGAAGAAAAAGTGACTCTTGTCAGTTTTAGATTTGAATAACTTCTGCATAAATAGATGAGTAAGAGGTCAGTAGATATGTATGCGTATCGTGAGATTAAGGTATATTCCTTTTACATCGCCAAGCAAGCACCTCAAATTCCCATGACTATATGTGCTTTAAGTTGATTCAAATGTGGTACCATGGCTGTTCTGATTTTTCTCAGAAGCCACTGACACAAGGTATTTTTGTATATAGCAGACTTAAAAAATTCTGATTTGACACAAGAGTTTATGTCCAAAGAACTCAAACACTTAAAATTTCTCACATGCCATGGCGTTTTTTTGTCCTGTTCCCCCTCTTCTAGGTATGCTTCATCTTGCAGATGTTGCCTCTAAATGTGATCATTGTGGTCTAAGAACTGAATACTGAATGTGCATAAATTACTTGACCTGGATATACTTTTACTATACCCAGAATCTCATTATCTTTTTATAGCACCGTACTTGTGTGGATTTTCGAGCTAATGTCCTCCAGTCATAAAAACATGCTTGAGCCATCTTTTGCAAGTGCTTCAAACATCTCACATGCAACTAATTAGTTTTCTTCAGAAATGCTGTCTCTAGGCTATTTCTTCGAAATCTATTTCATCACATAAGTCACAAGTCCAGGAGTTAGAATAAACCTGTCGCTCTGTCTAATGCCTAAGGAGCCCTTTTCTCATTCTACATCTCTTTGATTCAGAGATCAGACTTAAAAGTTTTAAAAAAATGTACCAAGTGTCTCATATGTACAAAATTCTTAAGTAGCTGCACAAAAATTTGTAGAACTCAATTGAGTTTTGCAAGTTTGCAGAATATCAAATCAATGAGTCAATTCTATTCCTAAGTGAAAGCAATGAACAAAGTTAAGATGATTCCAATCACAGTATCACCAAATAGAATACAATACTTAGGAAAAAAAAAGAACTAAAAGATCTGAACTTAAAACTATAAAACTGCTGAAATTAGAAAAATAAAAGTGAGACATGGCATGTTCATGAATTGGGAGACTCAATAGTCTCAAGATGGCAGTCTCAAACTGACCAATAAATGTAATGCAAAAATCCCAGCGAGCTTTTTCAGAGAAATTGATAAGATGATCCTAAAATTTATATGGAGCTGCAAGATTTATAATAGCCCAAACAGCTGTGCCAACAGAACACAGTAATTCTCACTGAGGAGTCAGTGAGTAAAAACCATCTCCATCGGTCATGTGTTTCCATATCCCCGGCTCATGGCCGTTCTGCTAGCAGCTAGACACCAGTGCAAATTGTCACCATCTTCTTAGTGACACCTCAATAACCATCATAGATGTGGTATAGGCAGAAATAATGCCGCTCTGCCAAAAAGATGTTCACGTCCCTGGAACCTGGGAATGTGTTACAGTACATGGCAAAAGGTATTTGCAGAGATGTTTCAGTTGATCTTAAAATGAGATTATACTTGACCCAATTATAGGTGGGTTATAGGTAGACCCAATCTAATCATATGGATCCTTAAAAGCAGAGAACTTTTCCAACCTGTGGTCAGACAAAGAAATGAGATACTCTATAGCTGGCCTTGAAGATAGAAGGAGGACGTAAGTCAAGGAAATCAAGCAGCGTCTACCAGGTGGAAAAGGTAAAGAAACATTCTCTCCTAGACTCCTCAGAAAGGAACACAGCCCTGCTGATGTCTTGCTGTTAGCCCTGTGAGAGGACCATCTCACACTTCTGACCTGCAGCACTATAGCATAATAAATTTGTGTTTTTAAGCCGTTGAATTTCTGGTAATTTGTTACATCAGAAATGAAAACTAATAAAATGAGATTTATACTGTTTTTGTTAACCTAGACATTTTTAAAACCAAATTAATGAAACTAATTTTAATTACTAAAGATAGAAATAGCAGATGATATGATACTATAGAGAGAGAACCCTAAAGAGTTTGCCAAAAATCTATTAGAACTGATACATGAATTCAGTAAAGTAGCAGGATACAAAATTAATATTCAGAAGTCAGTTGCTTTTTATACACCAATAACAAGCTGTCAGAAAGAGAAATTAAGAAAACAATCCATTTACAACTGCATCAAAAAAATACCTAGGAATAAATTAAACCAAGGAGGTAAAAGACCTTTACTTGGAAAATTGAAAGACATTGAAGAAAGAAATTTAAGAAAACAAATATAAATAGGAGCATATACCATGCTCGTAGATAGGAAGAATTAACATTGTTAAAATGCCCATACTACCCAAAGCAATCTGTAGATTCAATGCAATCCCTATCAAAATATAAATGGCCTTTTTCAACAGAACTAAAACAAATACTCCTAAAATTTATATGGAACCACAAAAGACTAAATACCCCAGCAATCTTGAGAATGAAGAACAAAGTTGGAAATATCACATTACCTAATATCAAACTACACTACAAGGCTACAGTAATCAAAGCAGCATGGTACTGACATAAAAACAGACATATAGATCAATCGAACCGAATAGAGATGCCTTTATAGTAATTTAATCTATGACAAAGGAGGCAAGAATATACAATGGGTGTAAATACAGTCTATTCAATAAATGATGTTGGGAAAACTGTACAGATACATGCAAAAAAATTAAACCAAACCACATTGTTAAACGATATACAAGAATAAACTCAAAATGGGCTTAAAGACTTACATGCAAGACACAAAACTATAAAACTAGAAGAAAACATAGGCAGTAAACACTCTGATACCGCTCTCAGTAACATTTTTTTGGATATGTCACCTCAGCCAAGGGAAACAAAAGAAAAATAAATGGGACTACAACCAACTAAAAAGGTTTTGCACAGCAAAGGAAACCAACAAAATGAAAAGACATACTGAATGGGGAAGATATTTCCTAATGACACATCTGATAAAGGGTTAATATCCAAACTATATAAAGAACTCATACAATTTAACACTGAAAAGACAAACAATCTGATTAAAACATGGGCAGAGGATCTGAATCGACATTTCTCTGAAAAGGACATACACATGGCCAATAGACATGTGAGAAGATACTCAATGTCACTAATCATCAGAGAAATACAAATTAAAATCACAATGAGATATAACCTCACACCTGTTAGAATGGCTATTATCAACTAATCAACAAACAACAAATGTTGGTGAGGATGTGGAGAAAAGGGAACCCTCGTGCACTGTTGGTGGGATTGCAGATTGGTGCAGCCACCATGGAAAATAGTATGGAGGTATCTCAAAAAATTAAAAATAGAACTACCATATGACTCAGCAATCTCACTTCTGGGTATTTATCTGAAGAAATCCAAAACACTAATTTTAAAAGACGTATGCATCTTAGCATCATTGCAGCCTTATTTACACTAGCCAAGCTATGGAAGCAACCTAAGTGTCCATCAATAAACAACTGGATAAAGAAGTGGTACATATATACAAAGGAATATTACTTGGCCATAAAAAAGAATGAAATCTTACCATTTGCAACAACATGAATGGACCTAGAGGATATTATGCTAAGTGAAATAAGTCAGAGAAAGACAAACACCATATGATCTCATTTATATGTGGAATCTAAAAAACAAAAATGATCAAACAAAGCAGAAACAGACTCATAGATACGAGAACAAACTGATGGTTGCCAGATGGGAGGGCACTTGGGTGGCTGGGTGAAAAAGGTGAAGGGATTAAGAAGTACAAATTGACAGTTACAAACTAGTCACAGGAATGTAAAGTACAGCATAGGGAATATAGTCAATAATATGGTCATAACTATGGTGTCAAGTGGGTACTAATCAGGGGAATCACTTTGTAAGTTATATAAATGTTTAAACACTATGCTGTACACCTGAAACGATTGGGTTGTCGGAAAAGTCATGATGTATTTTCTATGTTTTTCGTTGCAAAAATGTGTCATGACTTTTCCAACAACCCAATAATATAATACTGAATATCAACAGTAATTGAAAAATAACAAAAAAATGTAAATATATAAATATGTTTCCGGGGAAAACTTAATGAGCACAGGAGAAAGTTTTGATGGAAATATTGTTGATACTATAAAGAGAAATGCAGTGTTAATATTAGTGTAGTAACATAAAAATCAAATCACTCCATAGCTATATTTTACAATATTACAATTACTCACTCTTCCAAGGTGATTTTATTTCCTACAAATTTTTCCCCCAGAATGATTATCAGCACTTCGAGCACCACCCAATTACACTATACCTGTTGTTTAAACACTTCTCAATTAATAGATTGTGTATACTTTGACTAAATTAGTCATGTGACAAATTGAGATACTTACTCCCTGATATTTTGGAGCAAGAAAAGTGAATGTTGCTGTTGAAGAGCGAGGAAATAACAAATTAACTCTGCCTGTACTTGTTAAGGTAGCACTTAAGGGACTACCTATGATAAAATCTACACTCTCCACTTAGGAGAACACACACTACCACTATTCAGCTGCCCAAAGTAAAGAAATACTAGGTAACCATAATTTGACTCTCCCTATAATTCTCAGGGAAAGATGCCATTTGAAGATTATTTGTGTTTCAGAATAAAGCATTGATACAGAGACAGATAAAAATTTTTTAAATTTGTCTTTTTAATTCTTGAATCAGTGAGGACAATATTTTGCTGTTTATTGGTACAAAACAGCTCTGTCCTAGGTATACAGGGGTATACATAAGTCTGTAACATTATCAGCTACAGTGAATTTACTTTACTAGACAGCATAGCAAAGTAGGATTAACTAAAGGTATATTTTAATAAGAAAATGCTTTAAAATAACATGAAGTCAATGAACATTTGACTGTACAATTTACTCTGTCAAAATACCAGGGGTGCCAAAAAAATGTACACATTTAAGAGATGTAATCTATGCATTACTTTGAAGTTGAATTCTGGTGGCAATGTGTAGTATGACGTTCACTCAAAATATGGCGTTAATCAAATGAATGCTGGCGTCATTCATTGTATTACAATTTTAATATAGTTTTTTTCATTTCTTAAAATGTGTATGCATTTTTTTGGCACCCTCTGTATAAATGTAAGTCACCTTATGTGTGTGAATTACACTAAATCAGTCTCAACACAGCCGTGTTCTTAGGAAGGTGTAGAATAATTCATAAGCAATTCCCTAAGGGGTGTACTGAAAACTTCCAAAAGTACCCCAGATATTTGGTCATAGATAAGGGATAACTTTAAGGCAATCTTGCAAGTGAATGTAAACTTTTCTGAAGTAGACTTTCCAGGAAAGTATTACTGTTGTGAATTCTCTGTACTTATTTATAGTGCTGTTGGATACTTTTAGTAGCACATTATCACACTAATTGTCACTTTTTAAAAATCAGCTTAAAAATCCTGCAATTATAAAATGTCTGGGGTGCTTTCACTCTGTAGACATAAAGCAGGCACTTTCTGTTTTCTTATCTGCAAATGCTAAATATTTTCTTCTAATAACAGTTTTTATCTCTAGCTAGAATTGTATTTCTAATATACTAATTGTGTGCTAAATCCTATGTTCACATATTGAGAAATAATAATTTGCCTACAATTTGTCTAATTGAAATCTGAATGCAGAATTTCTTTTAATTGTTCCTTTTCTACAGAAGCGTTAAAATAAATAGTGCTACTCTTTGAACGTTTGTCAATATGATGACATTTTTCTGTCACACCTTTTTCCAAAGTAATTTTCAAAGCATGTGAACTAAACTGACTACACTGGAGAAGTGGATACAGGCCATTATGAGAGTCCCCTCGCAGTGACCAACTAGTTTCATTTAATCTCCTTCTTAGCCTTGTAATTGGCAGAGACCACCAGGTAATTATCCGGGTTCATGTCCTTAAGGGTTGGAGATTTGCTCTGGACGGGGGACGTTTTGCCATCCACACGGGAGATCTGCAGCATCCGGCAGGGGTCGTGTTTCAACAAATACCCCGCGAAAGTTTCCCATCCTCCTCCCACACGGACCATGACGTGTTTGTTGTGCAGCATCTGAAATGAGAGGAGAGCAAAAGTTTTCAATTATGAGAATTCTAACAGTATCTCACATCGACTTGCAGTTCTAGTCTCGTTACTATTTCCTGTCTTCTTCATGCCCTGTTGTTTTTCTGCTTGGTGCAGTGTATGAGTTAGCATATAGTTTGTGAAAGAAGCTTTGTTGTTTTTTTTTTTCCATGCCAGTAGATCACGGGTTCGCATCCCAGAAGCTGGCTTTGCCCTGCTATGTGAATCAGAGTCTATGTCCAACCCCTGGCTTGGCTCAGTGTGTCAGGAGACTTCTCTCTGACGCCTGATAGTCCATGACAGACTCAGCTCTGTCCCCGTTTGCTGCCTACTGTCTCGTATCAGTGCTTTGTTCTCCCCACCAGGTTATTCCCCTCTGAACCAGGACTTAAGAGACCATGGAAATGCCTGCTATTAAATATAATGCTAATAATCACACAAAACCTTGATACAAAATAGAATTGAAAATGCACTCAGAAAACATGAAGTCTTCCAAAGCAAGAGGTTATTGAATGGCCAGACATCTTTGTTTTCCTTTATTCTTATCCTTCCTAATTACTTTAGAATACACCTTTTTAAGAAAACTTACCTTTAGGCCCATGAGCCATGTAGAGCTCCAGGTTAACAAAGGCTACAGATTGAAAAAGTGAAGAATATATGGTTCTTCCTATCTGGTCAAAACAAGTCAGAGATGTGGCGGTTTGGTATTGGAGAGCCCAGGAATTTGATGATGCCTTCTTTCAAATATCCCAAAATGTAAAATTAAGGGAATGTTGCCCCCTCACCGAAGACCCCACTGACCCTCTCACCTGCCCACAATATTATGAAGACATACTGGCAGTGTAATCTTCAGAAGGGGATTTGGCAAGTTGTTTCCATTGCAGAGTCTGTCAAATATATTTTAATTCTTCTCACTCTGTGTCAGCTTGAGATCTGGATGTTTTTGACTCCCATCGAGTGGAGGATGGCTTGTGCTGTCACTGCCTTCCTTTGCTTGTTGAGAAGCTGATGAAAGTTTTGGAACCTCTGTATGCCTGTATATCCACACAATCTTGCATGTGTGTTTAGGGGTTTCACAGACTCCCCGAAATCCATCCATGGACTCACACTGAGAAGTCCTGAATCATGTAGTTGACACGAAACAGTTTTCCAAATCAAATATTGTGCAAAGTAATACAAATGTGCCAAATATCAATAATTAAAACTATTAGATTCATGAGAATTAAATGCAACTACTGTTTATTCTCATTTAGAGTATTAGAATTTTAAAACAGAGAAGTGCTTAGGAAACACCTTCTAGCCAGAAGACTTTAAACTTATTTTAGCATCAGAATCTATTCATTAAACAAGATCTCAATGGGTACCCATAAATAAAAGCAGTCAGGATTCAGCTTGCCTCCCCCAGTCCTGTCAGTGGTACCATGTTTGTGTTCTCTTAGATGAAGATGTGGAGGCCCAGATCTTTTATATGATTTTCTAGGAAAAGGACCCAGATTTTCTGACTCCCAGTTTAGTGCTTTTCCCATAACAGTGCAGTTCCTCCTTATAAAATCCATCAGCGCTTTTATAATTTCACTGGCCTATTCCCACAAGTTCCTGTGTGTGTGCATCTACTTCCTGCTTCCAAAACATGGAATTACTGAACAAAGGCCAGTGTCAGATAGTACATTGACCCTTCCCCTCACTGTTCCAGGGAGTGTTTTTGTCTGTTGTTGTGGAAGTCCGGGCACCTCTCAGCCCTGCAAATTGCATTGAAGAATTGTCTCCGAACATCATCGGTATGTATGCTTCTGGAAGAATGACGAAGTTCACTTGACTGGGAGGCTATTTCCACCAGAAAGAGCCACCAGTCAGACAAGATTTTAAACAATTAGTTAACTCTGGAAAACAATGAAAGAAATGTTTTTCCACCTGGAGTATACAATCATTTAAGCACAAACTCTGCTTGCAGATTCTTTAATGACTCCATAGCACCATGCAAAGTGGATCCAACATGAAACAGAGTCATACTGAATTTGCATAACACAGGAATTAAATTTCTGCCCAACTCCTCATCCATATCCCTCCTATAGCTAACCAGCAACCTATTTGCTAAGAAAGCCAGTGGACAAACTGAGCAGCAGCTTCAAGCATGGGATTAAGGTATCAGGGCTATTGGGATTTACAGCTCTGACTGTAGAGATGTAAATTCCGTGCCTTTCCTAAATATGTGCTTGGTCTCAAGAAAAAATTTAACACCTACCTTCATTTCCATAAACAAAACCCCTACTGTTTAACCTAAAAGCAAATCAACCAGCTATACACCAAATTATTCTCAACTTTTGCCTCCCTCCCCTCGGCAGTGCTTGCCCTACAAAACTCCAATCTTGAACCAAGTATATAATCTTCCTTCCAAACGAGGGCGACCTGCTCTGCTCTGCTGGAAGAACTCTTTCCATCCCCAGGATTAGTGACGTTAGGCCAACTGCAATTAATTGATCCGTTTTGTTTAATTAGCTCCATTTCCTATTCCTCTATTATTCCCAAACACACTACCCATCTCCAACCTCATCAGTCTACAGACTTCACCTTTATCAGGCCTGGCTTCCTCTCGCTTGGCACCTCCAATGTCTATTTTAATTCATTCTACATTTGCCCTTTTCCCCATTTTTCTCATCACAAAAAGAAGTCTTTCTAAGGTCAATTCCTCCCCCTGTTCCCTTATTCCCATTACCACTCATGCAAAACCTTGCTGCATTGAACATCCCGTCTCTCTCTCCAATTTATTGTATAGTGGTCCGTCACCTTCAGGAAATAAGCATACCCAAGCCTCTCCCACTCTCGGGCAAAGCAAAACTCTTTTCCTTCCATTCCAGTCTACTCTGTTCTCACACCTCGCCCTTATGCCATATTTCCTCATGTATAAGACGCACCCTTTTTCGAAAAATTTGGGGTCTAAAAACTGGGTGCGTCTTATACTGTGGTTCTGATTTTTTTACTTGCATTTCCTGCAAGTGATGAGGAGTTGTATGAATTTTATGATGAATAAAACTTGAGTTCAATAACTTTATGTAATACATTTTTTTTTTCAAATTTTGGGCCCAAAAATTAAGGTGCGTCTTATACATGGGAGCGTCTTCACGTCTAACTTCCTATTCACTGTCTGCCCTCATCTATTAACTGGCCGCATAGGGAAAGGGAACCAGATGGCTTCTAGAATTATCAACTCCAATGGGTGGTCCTTAATCCTTATCATTTTTGATCACTCAGGTAAGCTATCTGATAGAATTGACCATTTCTTCCTTGAAACTCCCTACTCCCTTATTCTCTGTGACAGGACTCTGTTCTAGATCTCCTGGTACCTATCTGATTGTTCTTTCTCTGACTCCTTCATAGGTTCTATTTCTTCCACCTATTCTTAAGTTTTGCTATTGTGAAGGATTCTGAAGGATTCTGTCCTTTCTCTTACTGCTTTTGTTACTCTAACCACTCTCTATTTGAAACCTCATGGTTTTCACCACCATCTACTTTTATCTCCCCAATTGTAACTCTAGCCCTTGCCTCTTCCTCAAACTTCCAAATGCCAAGACATACCAGTCCGTCACCTTCCACTGGAAAGCCTCACAATCCTTTCCTAGTAAGGCCGATGGAATGGGCATTATCTCTAACTAGTCAGATACCAAAAGCATTCATTTCCCTCCTAAATGTTTCTCAGGGTCTTTGTTATCATTTCTGTTATTTCATTCAGTGCCTCATCTTGTCCCCAGGCTGCTGTAAAGGTCCCATTGCCTCTAGCCTTGCCTTCTCTGATCCATTTAGTAAACTAGCACCAAAAGGAATTCCTTAAAATCAAAGTTTGTCTCCTGACTAAATATTTTCACTAGCTCCCTCCCTCCTGTAGGCTGAGATTCAGTTTCCCTTATGTACATACCGGGGTGCCAAAAAAAAAATGTATATACATGACTTGCATTCATCTGTTGTTATTGGTATATATTGAGTATTACAATTTTAATACAGTTTTTTTTCCCCTTTCTTAAAATGTGTATACATTTTTTTGGCACCCTCTGTATATTATTCTCGAAGACCAGCTCTGCAGGCCTCAACTGCCCTTTTCTGAGCTCTGGAGTTCATGAATTCTTTTAGTTCTATATTCCCAGAAAACATACTCTGTTTTTGCACATTTTTCACATTTGCCCCTAATTGTGGAATGTCCTTTCTGTTTTGCCCTCCCTACTTAGCAGGTCCACAAACCTTCCCCCAATTCAAACATCACCTCCACCTGAAAAACCTTCCACGATCATACCCCTCATCGGGTAAGTGAATGCTTCCTTGCTGTATGCTGTGTGGTATACAAACGATTTTATTGTTTCTCTCCTTCCACTGTATTGTAATTGCTAATTCACCAGTATGCCCCTTTTAATAATGTGTAAGCTCTCTGAAGAGAGTGATGACGTATTTCTCTTTTCTGGAATCTCACATATGGGAGCTCAAGACAATGTCAATTCTACTTCTGTTACTCCATTTTGTGTATACTTTCACAAGCTCTACTTACATTGCCTAACCTATATCGTTAACAGTATTACTCCTAGATAGAAAAACAATGTTCTTAGAATAACTGATGCTCTTAAACAACTTGCACAAGATCACACAACAAATCAGAGACAGAACTGGAACAAGCATTCTTTTTTCCATTATACCACACCCACTTATTTTGTAAAGTTCCTAGATTTGGATTTTCATATCTGCTTTAATTAAAATACTAATGATAATTTAGCACAGGCAGGGGGTCATCGATGTCAGAAATAGTAATAAGCAGCTTAAGCAAATTAAATGCTCATGTAAAATGAGCATGTTGTGTTCTAATAAACCCTAACTAAACACTGAATTTAATTTCAGAAGATTGTCCTTTAGTGGTCCTAAGTATTTCAGAAATAAACATGTGTCAAGTACAGGTAACAGGATAGCATATATTTCTCGTCCGGTATCTGCTGGCATAAGTAGGACGGGGCTTTGTTCTCTGTTCAGTGTACATCTTACAGCTCCTTTATTTTTGATGCTTCACAATGTTGAACAATTTTGTGTTTTCTATTCCAAAAGATAACAGGTAGCATCACTGCACATGTTAATTGAGTATTTAATACTGATTTTCTATGCTGTTGTTAGCTGTATTTATTTTCCAGTAAAGAAAACTAAGAATTGCTACAAATCTTCGCCACGGTTTCTTGCAAAGCAGTGGTTTTTTCATGGTAGGCCTATTTTGGATATTACTGTTTTTTACCATCAGCCTCATTCCTCACTGTGGCCCTGTGATCCTAACAATGGGAAAAGGACTCTCTACAGACAGCAACATCTCTCAAGGCAGAAGGGGAAAAAAAACAAAAACGAAAACCTTTCAGTGTTTCTCCCAATGGCCCTAATGCAGCTTATAAGCAGATCTGGGCTGTTACAAACATTGCAAACATCTTCTGTTTTGACGACTACAAGTGACATACATTTTTTGCCCAGAGTAAAAAATCAGTACTCTTCAAAATTATGTTTCTGTGTTTCAGTAATTTCTTTCAGTAGAAAGAAGCACTGCCAGTCTTATCAGACATTTTTTTATGACTTTTGTCCTATAATAACACTGAATTATATGTTGTTTTCATAGGAGGCCTCTTCCTAATGTGTCAGCAAAACATAACATTTCTTAGATGACATAGAGTCATAATATTAAAGGACACGTGCTAGGTAATCTACAAATATGCCTTGTTGAAACAAAGAGGATTAAAAACAAAAACCATGGAGGCCACTGGCAATAATCTCATTTCACAGATGTCCAGACAGGCAGAGAGAGGGTCACCGACGGGGTTCCCCAGAGCCAGGCCAGAAATCACATCTCCTCTATTCCCAGTCCAGTACATGGACTTACTGTTGAGCTGTACTATTCCAAACATTATTATTCTAAAATGAATCCAATACTTAAAGGTGGGTGAATCACTTAATATATTGGTCCAGCAGTGGTTTAAAACATGTCAGATTAATGCTGTGTCTTACTGGATTCAGTGCACATTTTTTAGGCTACGACGTGTTTTCCTAAAGGTTGCTTTCTAATACCAACTTTCAATCTTATTTTCCTAACATTATAATGTAAAAAACCAATAAGTTCTGTAGCTCATCCAGATAGTTAGTTCTAAGAAGAAGAAAAAAAAAGGGTTGAAAGGCTATGTTAATTTTCCCACATCAACTTAGAACATAATGGAATTTTTTTAATTAGAAATAATTAATCAATAGCTCCCTATAAATCTTGAAGTCACTGAGGCATCTGAGGGTCCAGTACTCTGGTTCTTATGACATGTGATAACAGGATTTCAGAAAGGAGATTTTTTTTTTCCCTCTCTAGTTATGTAGCTTGGAGAGACAGACTGGAGTCACATTATACATAGGTACATAGGTATTACATAGGTATTAAGAGCTTTAAGCAAGAAAAAGTATGTCTTTTTCTTCCTCTTTGTGAAAATTAGTCTTTAGAAAAAAATATATCCACTCACTTTTTGTTGACAAGTCACAGCCAATATTTACGTAGATTACAGAAAAGCATAGGTTTTAATCAATGGGGAAAAAGTGGTTACATAGAAGAGCTGGAAATTTTTATGGATTTATTATTGGTAATGTATTTTTAAAGTGATCCAGCTGTGTAGAGCTATATTATACAAGCAACAAAACAAAAACACAACTAATAAAAATAAACAATGACTAACAGGAAATGTCTTTTAGATGAGCAGAATTTAAAGTTAAATGCTTCATGTTCATGTGTGATAGCTTTATTTTGTTAATTCCCCAGCATTGATCTGCTTGAATGTTTACCTCTGTCCTAAACCCTAATTCCTATGAAATGCTTCAGGTGTCACCACCTTCTCAGGACAACACTGACAAATGGTTTCATTCTGGTTCAGATCTTGTGTTGGTGACCTTGAACACAGAGGGAAGCGGGAGCATCTGTCCAGTGCTCTGAACGCCAATGTCACTAGACCCCGAGGATGTGAAAGCGGTCCAGCAGGGCGTCCTCATCATCCCTCACACTGGACTAATCCACCCTCCACCCCAGTGGCAGAGCTCTTTCTAAAAGGAAAATCTGATCATGCCACTGCCTTGCTTGAAAACCCGTTAGTGGTTCTCTAAAGTGTTTCTCAGCCATTTTTAGCCCCAGCCCACCTGAGGAATATGACTCATTCTCAACACAAGTCTGTGACCAGATTCTGGGAGAGCAGGAGAGAGAGAGAGAGAGAGAGA
>NW_017732061.1:773532-785691 GCF_001890085.2 Hipposideros armiger
AGGAAGAGCAGGGAGGGAGGGAGGGAGGGAGGGTGTGTGTGTGTGTAGGGCCTGGGCAGAACGCATCTCCAGAGTGGGCATAAGCATACATAATTTGGAGAAACAATTCACCAGCATTTCTGATAGCCCCTCTCCTACCTCCGTGCCCCTGCCATGAGAACAACAAGCCTGATACTCAAAGCACTTGATGGTCCAGCTACTATTTCTTTCCCACCTCCTTTATCTCTGTGACAGAATGACCACATACTGTTGTGCAGACAGCGCACTGCTCAACTGTGCAGCAGTGCTGTGGCCCTTCTTGTCTGTGCCCATATGCCAACCTTCAAATTACTGAACCCACAAACATTCTAAACTCCTTTGAAGCCTCTGCAAGTTTCATGCTTTTCTACAGACAGAGAATTGCCCCACATGTACTAGGTGAATTAAAGTGAAGTCCCTGCTTTTGGTCATTCAAGAAATACCTGTTGAGTGCCAGGCAAGGTTATTTCTTGTTAAATTTCATACCCAGAGGGCCCAGCACAGTGCCAAGTACACAGTGGACACTCAGTAAATGCTTGTTAGAAGAATGAATGAACAAAGCTAATACCTACTAATGCCCCACCCAGCATCACTGCCTTTATGGAATATTTTTGCCCTCTCTAACCTTTCGATTACCTTCTTTGGACCTTGGCATTTTCCTGCCAAGGACCTTTAATACTTTCTTGCCTTATTTTCTTGTCCCTCTTTCTCTAATTCCCTGTGACCTCCCTGAGGGGGTGCATCCTTCGTATACCTGGCAACAATTCAATACGTGATACATAGAAGACAGTACTTATTTTTGGAAAGATAAGAAAAAGGAAATGATAAAATGATTTGTCTTCAGAAGAGAAAGTCTGAAAAAAAAAAAGGATGTGCAAGATAATCCACATTGAAACATTGCACAGAAAATTCCTTTGACAGAAATAGATGTTTAGGTCCAAGAAGAAGCTATAACAGGAATCATATTTAAATTTGATTTGATTTGATTTAAGGAGAGAAGAAAATATCCTGAATGAATCCAGAATTAATTAATTATATTATTCTCTTCATGATCTTCTTCACAGATCCTCATTATAACTAAAATGCCTTTTTTGAAAAATGTATTGTTCACTATAGTAACAAATTACTTAACAAAATCCCTTTTTTAATCTTTTAATGTCTGAGTGTTCTGGGTCACTCAGCACAACGCCAGCTCTCATTAAGCCCTTCTCCACTTAATCGACCACAATGGCTCATATTTCTGCCCAGTCTGTTAACTGCTCTCCACCTGAGCCATCCTTTCTTTTAAAAGACAACTGCTTCTGAGATTGACTGCCTGGAGGAGACAACCCACCTCAGTTTAGATCAGTGCAGCCTCCTGGGATATCATATGCTTCCAAATACCTCCGTGTCAACCCCATTCACTGTGTTTTCACAAGCCATCATAACTTGAGTGAAAATATTGTTTTTAGAATGCAGGCACCTGCTCTCCAGAGAAAGAGTGTTAAATTAATTTATAGGACAACAGACTCTGTCACCATCTAATATTATACCGAAATGACATATGCTCATAATTGGGCGGCTGGGAATTCAGCACTGCCTAAGGTACCCTGACACATGGAGGTGAAGGATGGCAGGTGTTCATTTGCTAGCTTGCCATGTGGAAAGCCTGATACCTGCATTTCTCAGGTAAGTGATAAGGTTACCTGTTAACAGGGCAACCCAAACTCTCTCAACCACAGCTGTATGTGAAGACTTGTTTGTCAGAGGTTGGAGATTCATCTCAACCTCTCTAGCCATGTGAAATTATAAATGGTTAAATACCATCCAAATAAACAAGCTTTGGAATTATCAACTTGTTTACAAAGAATTTTTTATATTGATTATCTCATTTTTATTTTCCTAACAGTCCTTTATTTATTATGCCCTTTTTCTTAGAGAAAGTTTCAAAAGATGAATAATAGTAACCAGAGCAGAAGCTCCTATTTGTTTTGTCTTTACCAGGCAGCCTATATGTGGTTACCACTACCT
The DNA here is from genome assembly GCF_001890085.2 of Hipposideros armiger. Lineage (NCBI taxonomy): Eukaryota > Metazoa > Chordata > Mammalia > Chiroptera > Hipposideridae > Hipposideros > Hipposideros armiger. Next base: position 775,561 of record NW_017732061.1, read on the forward strand.
AGCTGTATAACCCTGAGACATTTATTTAATCTCTCTGTGCCTCAGTTTCTCATCTGTAAAATGATTATAATAATTCCTTCCTCACAGAGTTGTTTGGGCAAAGATGTTAATATTTGTAAGCATGTAGCAACAGTGCCTGGCACGTGATACTCAATAATAGCCTGCCATTGTTGTCATTATTATTTTTTTTTCTTTTTTTTTAAATTTTTTTTTATTGTTAGTTTCAGGTGTACAGAACAATGAGTTGTCATTATTATTAAAACAATATTGTTGCTGTGATGTGATGATAATGATAGGCTTCTTACAGATTTCGTTTCATTTAATTCGTGGAGCAACTTTAAATTGTTCGCATTATTATCTACATTTACAGATGAGAAAAAAACAAAAAATGGTAGCTCAGAAAGGTTATGTAAATTGCCCATGGTCAACAAGCTAGGAAGTGACAGAGTGTAGACTTGAACTTGAGTCTCTCTCACTTCAAAGACAATGGTCATTACCACTTAACCCTAAAGGGGCTTTGCCAGGGGCCATGGTTGTCTGAGTTCTTATCTAGATCCTATGGACAACACTTCTTTTCTTTAGGAATATATGTTGGCATTTTATGATGTCTCTGTAGCCAGAGCTACATTAGATGGCAAAAGTAATTGCATAGTAACAGCACTCTCAGGCCTAACTTGTTTTCTCTTTCACCCAAAGACTCTTGCTTAAAGGATAATTAATCATGCTAATTAGAACTTTTTTGAGACTTTACAGAAACCAGGCCCTGGGAGACAGGAAAACCAGATGTGTCCTGGGAAATAAGGAACTACCCAGGTCTGGCCTGACCACAGCAGAGAATAACCCTGATGCCAGCAAGTCTCCCTGTAATTAATAAAATGATGAGCTGCGTACTGGCTGCGTGCTGGTCAGCAAGTAGCTCTGCTAGTTTCTCCTTCCTCTCCTTTAAAACTCGTTTGCTTGGTCCCAAACTTTGGAGATGGTCTTTGGACATAAGTCCACCACCTTCCCAGGTTGCTGGCTTCCTGAATAAAGCAACTTTTCCTTTCCACCCAACACTTGTCTCTTGAGTATTGGCTTTCAAGCAATGAGCAGCCGAACTTGGGGTTTTTGGTAACATCTCCATTGATGATCATATGGTCCAGTTCTGTACATACCCCAGACCCAGATCAGAGAAGGTTTTTAATACAAGCTTAGAAGAATATGTTCGATTTTGAACCTGACTGTTTCACCTATACAAAAATGTTGAAAATTAGGCTCATCTAGAGCGCTTTGCCCCAGGCCCCACACTCCAAAAGGAGACGCATAGGAGAGAGACCCTGACAGCATGCAAAGTACTTCCTCTTGTATCATTTCATTTTGTTATCACACCTGCCCAGTGCGTGGACCGGCCAGTCTTATTGTACCCCTTTGCACAAATGGAGAAAGAGAAGCTTAAAGAGTTTAAGTGTGTGGCTCATGAGCAAACAGCAAGAACACAGGTTTAGTCTTCTGATTCCAAGTTTTGTTGAGTGGTTGTCTTTAGTAATAGACCATACATTAGGGAGAATGTGTAATCCTCTAACTCTCATTTAAAGGCTGAAGTATTACAGTGCCCTAAATGGTAACAGCCAATCCTCCAACAGGAAGAAAAACTTGTCTGGCCTGCTTTTGTTGTTTCCCTCTGGGGGAGGGAGGCGGGTGGGGAGTTCGCTTCCCAGGCTCATTGCAGACAAATGACTGTTTAGCTTCCTTCTGGAAGCACACATGAGGAGAGTAGCTAGCAGATGAATGCAACGACTGACTGGCAAAATGTTCCATTTGCATCTTCTTGGAAATGTGTGTAGGAGCACTTAATGCCAACTGCCTGTCAGCTCTCATCTACTTGTGTTATGTAAGGTCTCCATTTTCCCAGCTCTGCACCAAATGAAATTAAGAAGCTTTAGCTGCAATCTCATTACCAGTCAGAGAGGGAAGGCAAAGTTATAAATATTTTACAAAACACTCAGCATAGTGAAAGCAACCAGGTGGAAAATGCTGGTGAACAGAAGAGCTGCCTAGAGGAAGGCTTGTAGCTGGTATTGGGTTGTCAAAAAAGTCATGACGTATTTTTCTATGTTTTTCGTTGCAAAAATATGTCATGACTTTTCCGACAACCCAATATATAACTGATTGAAACTAGAATTAATCCACCCCAAATATGCGACTATTTAAAAAGGGAAGCTAGCCTCAAGAAGCAATGAAAACCCATTCCTTCCACTAAGCAAACATTTGTCTGACTCAGTCTGAACACCCATTCTCTCTTCTAAACACTGATACCGAAACTCAATGAACCAGTACAGGGAAAACCAAAAGTTAACATTTTGTGAGAATGATACACACCAGTGATTTCCATTCTGGTGTCCTTCTGGGTCCTGGAATCTCAAAACAGTGCCTATCGTACAAACACTGGAAAAACTGTTACTTTGACACTGTTTTTAATGTATCTTTAGTATATTCGTAGATCCATTAAAATGGAAAATGAAGTATGACAAAATGCATTCAGAACTTTTATATGAACAAAATATTTGAAAACGGAAATCTCCTTCCTCTCAAAGTCCCATTCAAGTGAAAGGCAAGGAACAAAAACATTGTAAAGCCACAGGACAAAGGGAAATTGAGAGGATATAATATTAGACAAGAAACGGCAACACATTTTTAGAATACAGAAAACAGACGAATGAGTTGTCACCAGCTGAGGGTGGAGAGAGCTGAGACAAAAAGCCTGAAATGACAGCTGCCAACAAGAAGGCAAATCATGCCCTGAAATTAAACAAAACTTAGGTTTTAGAATCAACATGTGCTTTCATCAGGTGAGAGAAGTGAAGCTAAGAAAAAGGAGAATGGGTTGAAAGTCGGTACAAGAATCAACTAGCACCCCACATTTAGTGCACCCCACTCCAGGTTTGCTGTGCCCCTGACTATCCCATAGAGCAAATGACCACATTATCACAGAAGGAGACTGAAGGATTGCTTTTGTATCAGAAGTTGAATCAGAAACACTCCAGACTGGGGGATGACACAGGCCCAGGATGGAGAAATGGATAGATATGTAATAAAGTAAATATAGCCAAGTGTCCATTAGAACCCAGATGGTAATTCTATGGGTACTGACTTCTGCATATACTTGAACATTTTCACAAAATGGTAGAGGAAGAATTAATTCATCCTGAATTCCATGTGCTCTCACCATCTCCACCGCTCTCTCTCGAGTGCAAAGTGCATTGGTCTCACCTGGATGACCCCAGTGACCTTCCAGCTGCCCTTCCTGCTTCTGCCTTTGCCCCTTGATATATTCTCAACAGAAAAACTAGAGGGATCTTGTTAACACAGAGGTCACCTCATGCCACAACACCCCACAACACCCTGCCTGGCTCCCCATTTCACTGGGAGTCAACTACAGTCTTCCCAATGGCCTCCAAGTTCCTGTGTGGTCTGGACCACGTTACCTCTGTGACTCCATGTCTTACCACTGGGCCCTTCATATGCTCTGTCACAGCAGCACTGGCCTCCTTGCTGTTTCTCCAACACTCCAGGGCCACCCCACAGGCATGCTCCTGACGTGGTGTCCCTTCTGTCTAGAAGACATTTCTCCCGGATAACGGCCGGGCTAACTCCTCGCCTCCTTCATGCCCTTGCTCATCTGTCTGCTTCTCAGTGAGGCTTCCCCTAGCCTCTCGATTACAACTGCAGTCTCTGCTCCCGGCACCTCCCCATCTGCCTTCCCCGGCCCTACTCCTCCTATGTCTCCACCTCAGCGTGGCCTTTATCACTTTCTAGCAAGCTCTATAATTTACATATTATGTTTATTGTTTATACAGTATAATCTCTCCCTGCCATATATATATGCCAGGTTTATCACAGATACAAGACTACAGGACACCCCGTTGAATTTGAATTTCAGATCAACAATGAAGAACCCTTTTAGAATAAGTATGTCTCCTGCAATATTTGTAACATATTCATACTAAAAAGTATTTGTTGTTTACCTGAAATGCAAATGTAACTGAGCACCCTGTGTTTTATTTTTTCTGACAGACCTACACACATACACACGCACACGTGCACACACACATGAATATAAGATTCTCAAGGGAGTCAGGGATCTACCGTTCTGTTCTCCGATATGTCCTTAGCTCCTAGAACATTGCTTTTTCATAATATATGGTCACTAAATATATGTTGGATGAATGAATGATTACATATTTTCTCATGATGACCTCTAAGGAAACAGTGGGATAATCTGCAGAAGACACGTGATCCCGGAAATAGGCGATCCGATATAAGAGCAAGTCGAAGTCTCAGGCGACGCTGTGAGGCCGACCTGGGGAAGGGGAATGTGTAGAGGGGCCAGAAATGAAACCAATGGATGCACAGGCGGATTGTCCTGTGACATCATTGTGATGGGTTACAGTTCTCTAAGGGGATCTGGTAAGGCCTCCTTAGTCATACTTACAACAACAAAATGAGACATTATTGACTTCAAGGAAAATAGGAATTATTATAAAAGGAAAAGTAGCTGTGGCACACTACAATATTTATATGATCGTTATGAAATAAACGCTGAACGCTGATTTGACCAACATGTGGTATCGCCAATGATGCTGGGCAAGGAAGAGAAAGAAAAGTGTACGTGTTTGGTGGGGTGAGGAGGGTGCATGAGACTGCTCAACCGTCACCTTCCTACTCTAGCTACACTGGGGTTTATGAGCGTAACAGAAAACGTCTAAAACTTAAAAACTGAGAGAGAGCAGCATAATTACATATTTTGGCAACTTGAAGAAAGCTAAAAAGAAACAGCTCTAAGAGGTAAAACTAGCTGCCTCTGGGAGGAAACTCAGGAGAAAGGAAGAGTGGAAAGGGGTAAAAAGGCACAGGGCAGGTTTGCTGTTTTGGGTCATAAATCTTATAGCACCATTTTATTAACTATACACATGTATTTCTTTATAAAAAGCAAATTTAAAATACTCAGTTCTCCTACTTCAGAAAGCAAAAGAAAAATGGGGAAAATAGAATTTCTAAAACATCAACATAGGAAATATATAATTTCATTGTCCAGAAAATTATTTTATTGCTATAAAAACCTTATTTTTATTTTGCAAACTAGCTAGCAGACTCTCATATGCTTCACTACACAAGGATGTAATTTTACCTGAAATCACTACAAAATTAATGATGATCTTTTTTTCCCCCTTGACATGCTTCAGGAATAGTAGGTGATGAAAGGGTATTCAGAACTTACGTACAACTGGGCTTCCTAAATCTCAAATGGATTTCCTAACATTTTAATAGTATCTGATGGTTTACAAAATCCTTTCTAAGACCATTTCATTTGATCCTATGTTACTTTTTAAATTATTTTCATATTACACGTACTTGAAGTTCTCCCAACACCAAGCAAAACCACCATAATATACTCAGGTAAGACCATGACATTAATTTAGGAATGCAAAGCTTTGCTATTTGTATTGTTTGCCTTCAGTTTATCTTCCCCTCTTCTATAAGATGTACTTGAATCTTGAATAATTATAAGTCTCAGCATTCCTCTTCCAGAGACTTCCTTTCCAAGATCATGATTCCTTGGTCTTATTTTCCCCTACATTCTAATAAAATGCCATACACTCTCTAAAGCTTGGTCACTGTGTTTCCTGTAATCCTAATTGGCTCCAAAACCTTATCTGAGGCACAAGTGTTCCTTTTCCTCTGAATCAGTTTCTCACGCTGTTTAAACAGTTCAAGAGCACAGAGGAAAAATATCAACCAATCTCACTTATCAATACATATGTAAAAATATTGCTGTTTTATATGGCTTTAAAAATATCTTTTGTATTTACCTTCTACACAGCTATAACCTTTGCTACACTTTTTAAGTAGATTGTCCTATTCTGCATTCGAAAATCTTTATGAATATTGGATTTCTATCATTCATTTTCCAATACAAGTAGGTGAAGCTTACAGCACACTTCCAAATAGTTCGGTCTCCTTAAAGATGAAGTCCAGGAGAATTAAACAATTCACCACTGACTGTGTCTACCCATCCTTGCTCCAGACCTTGGTCACATGCTCACTGATAAATGAGCCTATTGTTCCGTGGGGCCACCCAAAGGTCCCTGTAGGGAGGATGACAAAAGCTCTCTTGATAAAAGCCACACATAACTAACAAATGCCCTAGGAAGTTATCACCAGAAACAGCCTGCTCAAATTCACCGTTTTCAGATGTGAGCCGCCAACGCTCCCATGTTGACTTCCTTTGCTTTTAAATTTATTTTCACCTCCAATAATTCTGGTATCTGTTTTCCGGCCCAAATTTATACTAAAAGTTTCACGAGCCCATCTTCTCTTTTTATATTTCCATAATTTTCTACCTCTATTTTCTCCTTTCTCTAATTCTGTTCATGGTTTTCTGAAGTTTTTCATATATGTATGTGAGTTTGTGTGTGTACAGGTGTGTTATATGCACATAGTTAGAAAAATAACACAAAAATAACTTACATCTGATTTTATATATATATATATATATATATATATATACACACACACACACATATATATATCTCCATCCTTATCCCTATGTCTTTTCTTCATTCAACTGTTGTTAGAGGGATGCTGTTTGACTAACTAGGGCCTGACCAACACCCTGGAATAACTTTCTCCTTGTTGATCTGTTTAGTCCATCTCTCTCAAATGATGTGTGCGTTTGCTCATGACAAAATCCGCAGAACAAATCCTCAGCCCCGTGGGCCCCTTGGCCACTTCTTTTTTCTCCTCGAAAACCCATTGCATGAGATGATATGTTCCTGTTTGTACAAATGCCTTCACATATTTTGGGAACTTAGATGCATAGCAATACCTCTGCATGTCAATAAGAAATCATGGTTGTCTTTTTTTAGTAAATACCTTCCTGTGCTTTTTTATTCTAAGTTAAATAAGGATGTCGAAGGAGCAATAATATCCACTCATCACTGACAATTCTAACCTATATTTCCTAATCCTTTTAAATTCAGTAATGTACTTGTTTATATAATGGCCTCATATACAGACTCCACCCCTAACTGGCTAATAGAAATGTCACCATTGTTGACAGCGTGCCGCCATCCCCTTATCTGTAGGATCTAGGGAGATGAAGCTGGCACCGGTGTAACTCACTCTGATTCTGCTCCTTCCTGTTTTAGTCTCAAATGTTGTCTTGTTTGTTCTAATATCTTTTAAGGCCAAAGCTCTTTTCTGTCACTTTGTGAGTCATGCGCCCTAGCATCTAACCAGATTATGTAGCAAGATCAAAACAAAGATTTTGTAATTAATGTTAAAGTAACATTAGTGGCCTCCAGATTCAAAGATCCCTCTTCTCTCCTCTTGTACATAATAGGATTAATACACAGTATTTCATGGAAATGGACATTCCATATTTTGCCCATTAGCTTCTAAAAGTAATTCTTAAAAGCATAACTGTCTGAGGTCTTGAAGACCTCAGCACTGAGGCCCACGAGCTGAGATGTACCATCCACCCACACCAACCTGACAGTCGTCTTTGCAGGGTGAGGTAAGTACCTAAAACCCTCGTTTCTTCTCTCTTTACTTTGTATCTTCACTTATAGAACTCTGTCTCCCCTCTATTCCTTTACTAGCTCTTTACAAAGTTTCACAAAACCCCATTATCCAGTCTCTTAGCACGTTCACCATCTATTTATTCTTAAATCTCAAACCTACCACCCTTTCTTCTGTTTCTTCTATATCTTAAGAGGTCTTTGGGAAGGGGATTTAATCTCGCCTGTTCTTTCTTTTCTTTTTATTTGCAGCCAATTTGACCTTTGATGGTGGCTATTTTTACTAGAATGTCTTCATCTCTATAGGAACCTTCTTGTTATCTACGTTCACAATGTTATTTTAACTCCTCCCCTGAAGTACATTTTACAGGCTGCTTTATTTCCAATTTTCTCTGATGCTCTGAAGCAAAAACAGGTCTTCTCCACATGTACTGTAGTTTAAATTTTTTTTAATTTAAAATAAATTTAAAATTAAAAAATAACCATCATCTGAGCCTTCAGCGAGTCAATACCTTGCTGACGGAGTCTTACCTCAATGTTGATGGCTGCTTACTGATCAGGGTGCTGGGTTTTGAAGGTTGGGGTGGCTGTGGCAACTTTCAAAATAAGACAACAATGAAGTTTGTCTCATCAAGTGATTTATCCTTTGACAAAAGATTTCTTTACAGCATGAGATGCTGTTTGATAGCATTTTATCCACAGTAGAACTTCTTGCAAAATTGGAGTCAACCCTCCTTAACCCTGCCACTGATTTATCAACTAAGTTGATGTTATCTTCTAAATCCTCTGCTGTCATTTCAACAACATTCACAACAGCCTCACCAAAAATAGATTCCATCACAGGAAACCACTTTCTTTGATCCTCCATGAGAAGCAGCTTCTCGTCCTTTCACGTTTTACCATGAGATGCAGCCATTCAGTCACATCTTCAGGCTCCACTTCTAGTTTTAGTTCTCGTGCTATTTCCAGCACATCTGCACTTACTTCCTCCACTGAATCTTGAACCCACCAAGGGCATCCATGAGACTTAAAACAACTTCTTCCAAACTCCTGTTAATGTTGATATTTTGACCTCTTCTCATGAATCGAGAATGTTCTTAATGGCATCTAGAAAGGTGAATCCTTTCCAGAAGGTTTTCGATTTACCTTGCCCAGGTCCATCAGAGGCATCACTATCTATGGTAGCTATAGCTTCAGGAAATGTGTTTCTTAAGTAATAAGACTTGAAGTTCAAAATTACTCCTTGATCCATGGCCTACAGAATGAATGTTGTGTTGGCAGGCATAAAAACAACATGAAACTCATGGTACATGTCCATCAGAGCTCTTCCGTGACCAAGTACCTTATCAATGAGCAGTAATATGTTGAAAGGAATCTTTTTCCTGAGCTGTAGGTCTCAACAGTGGGCTTAAAATATTCAGTAAACCATGTTGTAAACACATGTGCTGTGATCTAGGCTTTGCTGTTCCATTTACAGTGCACAGAGTAGATTCAGCATAATGCTTAAGGGCCCTGGGATTTGGGGAATGTTAAGTGAGTATTGGGTTTAACTTAAAGTCATTAGCCCCTAACAAGAGAGTCAGCCTGTCCTTTGAAGCTCTGAAGCCAGGCAATGACTTCTTCTCTGTAGCTATGAAAGTCCTAGTGGCATCTTCTTCCAATATAAGGTTGTTTTGTCTGCATTGAAAATCTGTAGTTTAGTGTACCGACCTCATTAATTATCTTAGCTAGATCTTCTGGAGAACTTGCTACAGCTTGTACATCAGCACTTGCTGCTTCACCTGGCAGTTTTATGTTATGGAGACAGCTTCCTTCCTTAAACCTCACAAACCAACCTCCACTAGCTTCAATTTTTTTTTCTGCACCTTCCTCACCTCTCTCAGTCTTCACAGAATTGAAGGGCCTTGTTCTGGAATAGATTTTCACTTACAGGAATGTCCTGACTGAAAGCTTGGCCCACAGGCATCTCAGCAGGAGCGGGGCAGGCACCTGGAACCCAGGGGGCGGCAACAGTCCTCACTGCCTGGTTAGGAAGGTGCAGAGTGGTGCGGAATTCACTAGAAGCTCTTTTATGTCAAACTTTTTTCAGGATCCAGCTTTATAAATATGCTTGTTGCCTCTGAGTATAGGGTCTTCTCATCAGCACTGAGAATGTTACAGGAAACAAACACCCTTCTTCCTTCAATTTTATCACATTGGCTATCATAACAACACAACAAAGGGGCATAGGTCTTTTAAAACTGACATTGAGATTGGCAGTCATGACAACTCCCCCCGCCATAATCGTAGACATACTAACAGCAGCATCAGTCATGGTTGCAATGGTAACTCCATGAAGGAATTCAGGTACCCCTTCAGGTAAGAACCTCCTTGAAACAAGCAAACTATCCTTTTCTCAACATCATTATAGAACATCACATATTCAAAGTTCAGGCCACTTCAGAGCTTCCGGTGAAGAACTGGGCCTGTGACATTTGCTCTTTTATAAACTTAGAGTCTGTAGGGAAATAGGCTGCGCAGGTCGGGCTTCCTCACCGGGTGTGCACCGGCCCCCTCACCCCCACCCCCCTCC
>NW_017732061.1:785751-830701 GCF_001890085.2 Hipposideros armiger
GCGCCCGGGAACCCAGTTGCATCTGAGGCAGCGGCAGGCTCCTTAAATTGCTTCTTATTCTAATATAATTTTAATAATCTCCCACATACTTTCGTCAAGCTTGTTCTGGTAAAGGTTTGCAAAGGATGCCATAAAAACATACTGGAGATATACCTTCAGCCTAATCTTTGAGGGTCAAGGGTTCTTGTGAATAGTTCTTGGAGGAAATGATCTGAGTCTAAGAGGAAAGTAGGGTTTTGTTAGATAAAGAAGGGCATGTGCAGAGGAACAAAAACAGCATTGTAAAACAGCTGTTTTTACAGCATTGTCTGTACATAACACTGAGTAGTTAGTTCACTATTACTGCAGGTTAAGATGTGAGAAGGATGAGGAGAGACTGTGAGATACTCTAGTGAGGTCAACAATGACCAAATGTAAGATGACCGTGAATGCCTTTCTATGCACATGGGATAGGAAGGGTCGTTATGGGTTTTAAGCAAGGGGATGGCATAACAAGATCTCTATTACACAAAGATGCCTCCAGGAGATCCATAGAGAAGTCAAGTCCTGGAGCAAGAGAGATGAGATAAAAAGGCATTTACAGTATTTAGAAAAAGCTAAAAATGACTGAGATTTGGACTGAGATGACGAGACAGGGACACCCCAAAGTGATCATTCGGTTGCACGCTCACCTCCAAGTCACTTTGTAGGTTATCTGTTCCATCCTCTGACCTTGATTTGGCTTTGTAAAAGACAACATAAAATTATTATATAAGCATTATGTTTCAACTCCTTATCTTGAAATCTCTTCTAGTCCACATAGTTATGGGACCCCGGGATTTGAGGAGTTTTTCTTCTTGGGGATATGAGCTAGTAGAAATCTCAGCCAAGAATAAAGGAATGTTTGGAGAAATGTCCCAGAACATAAGGTTTTGGATAGGGGCTAAGCAGAATAGACTCAGAACAAGACAGATAAACAGAAAAGCCAGCCCTCACTAAGCAGTTTCCAAGCCTAATAGTTTCTTTCAGTTGCTCTGCCTTTCTTTTCAGGGCTACTGTACACACTGCTACAAGGCTGAACTTAATTTGTACTGAAAAATCTTTGATACATACATACTAGGATCTTTCAAATATGGCCTGAACTCAGCTCTAGCTTTCTTACCCACATATACCTACATTATATAGGCATCAGCCAAACTACTAGGTCATCGGGAAAGTCATGACGCATTTCTGCATTGAAAAACATAGAAAAGTTCATCATGACTTTCCCGACGACCCAATGTATTACTCATTGTTTCCTAAATGCTATTATTTTCTCTGAACAGAATACGTTCTCCTTGATGACACAGAAAGCCATCCTAAATCTTATTTCTTTCATGGATAGTTCCATGGCTTTCATGCCTGATAACATTTGTCACTCCTTTGAAGCACTCTCTTGGAATTAAAAAAAAAATCTTTATTATAATTACTTGGGTTTTTTGCCATCTCTCTTGTTAAATGAAGAAGAGGGAAAAACAAGTGCTTATTGTGAGCATGGAGTCTTACCCAACATTCCATCCTCCACAATGCCAGCACTAGGTTGCTTGTATTCTTTATTTCAAAAGATATTTACTAAGCAACTACTATGTGGCCGATAATACATTAGCCACTGGGGACATACAGAATACATCTAACATTTCCCTACCTGCATGGAGCTTAGTTTATTTAGGACACAGACACTGAACAAGTAAGTTTTCAATGAGTGTCATAAAGGACAATTCCAGAGGGTTAAGGGATAAAAAGAAAACAAAAACATGTTTTGAAAGTTAATTTAGGTTAACTGACTCAGCAGCCATTCTCAATTTCCTCCCCTCTTTTAGTGTCTGCTCTTGAAACTGGGGAATCAGAATACTCATGCTCTCAGCTTTCCTTGCAGTAGGGGTGGCCATATGACTCCACTGGTTAACAAGTGGTAAGATCTCCAAAAGGAAGCCATGACTGGCACCACTCCTCCCACCCTCTTCCTGTTTTCAACACAGACACAGTGTCTCCGGCTTGCAGCAGGCATCTTATGACATCGAAGGGAGAAATGTGAACATGGAAGCTGACACGCCCAGAGCAGCAGAGGGGAAGATGGAAAAAGCCACTGTGCTGATGAACCAATGGCAGTAGTAACCAGTCTCTGAGCTTTGCGATACGAGTATGTGAGGTTTAAGCCACTGTCAATACAGTTTTCTGTTACATGTAATAAAATGCATTTGAAATGGATCCAAAGGAAAACTAACAGTGTTGGGAAGTCCAAGAAGGATGCCTGGAAGATGAACCTTTTATGCAGAGCCTTGAAGGATAGGTACATATTTATCTGTCAAAGGTAGTTGGGGGCAGCAGCAGACAGAGAAGAACATTCCAACCACAGGAATCAAGTTGGTCACTGATGCAGGGTGCTCTTTGCTCACTGAAGATGCTACAGAAGTGTACATGGTGATGATAATGGCATCTTTATACCAGCCTGAAGAACCAGGCTGCCCTGTAGAAAGGAGCCCTGTAGTGCCATCTAAGGATTCTAGTCTCTAAATTCAATTCAAAGCTTTTTAAAGGCTCTGAGGAGGGAAATAACATGTTTACATTTTTAAACTTTTTTTTTTTAGCTGAGCCATCCTGCCACCTGTTGGCAGCTCAGCGGCTGCTCAGCTTGGGCCGGACTCGAACCACTGTTGCTCAGAGCTCAAACCTTTGAGTGAGCTCTTAACCAACTGAGCCACTCGGCCGGCAACATGTTTACATTTTTAAAAGTTCATTCCAGTTGCACAAGGGAAAAAGAGTAGATACAGTAGGCCAGTCTGCAGGCTATTGGAGTGGTCCAGGCTAAAGATAGTTGACTGGGCCCGGTGGGGAGTGCCTGGTGGAATACTTTTTATAGTGTCCCAATGACCTTACATCATCTCATTCTCCCCACGACTGATGTTATCTTCTTCCCAAAATGCACCACTGATTAACAGGTGGGAATCATGTCGTCTTTTCTGACATCATGTGAGGTAGGTGGAGTGGGGAGGGTATAACATTCCCCATCTGACAGAGGAAAAAGGGAGACACAGAAGAAAAACTAGCTTACCAAACATTTCATCACTTTAGAGCAACTTCCAGGCTCTGAGATTCATCCTTGTACATCATGCCAAGTTAGAAAAACACGCTGTCATAATTAATGTGCTATAATCAACCTTCACGCTAAAGGGGCCATATTTTATAATTCAGCATAAAACTGAGTTATAAACATAGGCAAAACATATTTCAGAGTTAAAACATATTTCTTTTCTGCTAATTAATTTCAGATTGTATAAAGCGATATTTTATATATATGTGTGTGTGTGTGTGTGTATATATATATATATATATATATTTTTTTTAATCTAAGGACCATCCTACTGTTCCAGGAAACTGGATTTTTCTCTATGTCACCTGATTAACTGTTGACTAGCAGTTGATTCTCTAAAAGCATCATTGTCATCTTAGTGTTGATCCCAATAAAAATGACACCTAGTAACACTGTATACTTCTCCATCTATCACAATAGTAATCGAAATAATCATGTATACCTTTATCTCACTTCTTTCTCCAACATGACTCTAATCTACTTTAGAAAAATCTGAGGTTAAACCAGCATTATCTTTCTAGGCACTGGCACAATCCCAAACCACATAGCAGTTATTAAAAATATCTATTAAACAATAACCAATAATTAATGAGTAATTACTAATTAATTAGTCAATACTGTGCTAAGGACTTTAAATACAATATCTCATTTAATTTTCACACTAATCTTATGTAGATTAGTAGACTAGTCTAGGTGAGAGTTGAAAAAAACAGAACTTAAAGATGTTAATTTTTTGAATCCAAAAATTCAGTGACAAATTCAGACCATTTATTATTAGTATACAGTGCTGCTACCTCTCTTGAATATATGAATGAGTGAATAAATAAATGAATAGACTGAATCTGCTTACAATTCACTAGGCGTCATACCATCTTTGTCTCCAATTAATATAAATCGTAGACTAAAAATGATAAAAATCACTTATTTATAAGCAATTACCAGAGCATGTTTTTACATTAGTGGTTCTCAACCCAAGGGATATTTGGCAATTTCTGAAGACATTTTTGGTTCTCACAAATATGGGGGAAGTTGCACTGGAATCTAGTGGGTGGAGTCCACAGATGCCCCTAAACCATGCAGAGCACAGCACCCCACAACATGGAATTTTTTGGTTCAATATGTCAGTAGTTTCAAATTTGAGGAACCCTGTTCTGTATCATATGGCTGTTCATACAAAGGCAAAATATACTGAAACCATTCCTGTGAAACAAAACAAAACAAAACAAAAAAACTACACATTGTAATCATTTTCTCAGCCTCAACTGTAAATTCTTTTTTTCCCTGATCCTTGGTCTCTCCTTTTCATGCTGTTTTTACTCCCATGATATTAGTTAACATGCAAGACTCACAAATTAATATTTTACTATAGGAATAATAACACTGACGATAGAGGAGCTGTGGTGGCTACGTCCCTTTTCCTTGTAGGGCAGCAGTGCCTTGCAGAAATGCAGACTGCAGGAGGAAATAAATGTACGCTGTTTCGTGCTGCAAAGGCACCCTGATACCTTTAAGACAGATGAGCCACGTGACCAGCTAGAAGCCAGTACACTATTCCGCTTGGGCCAACCAGCTATTCACTATTACATACTTGAAAAGGGAAAGGGAGCAAATGAATTCCCACAGACGTATGTCGACGTTATTTAACATCTGTTTCAAAATGACAAACAAGGCACCGTGCTGTTTTCCAACCTTGAATACCTGTCAGCGAAAGAAATGCATAGCAAAATGGCAGTTATTCAGTCTAGGCACTAGGTGGCAGCAGCACACAAGTGAGCGAGTTCATTTCAGAATAAAAATTTAGTGCCGCATTGTTAAAATTCTATCGGAACAAAAGAAGCAAACATGTTTTCCCTCAACGTTTCTCACCATTGTCTTGTATATCCTTTACTGGGCTTAAAATTATTAAGCTACTTTTGTCTGTTGAATAAATCTACATTTCATTCTAGAATATTTGTGTAACAAACATTTAGTGTACATGTGTGTATACATTACATAAACTAATTTCATACATATAATATATATTACATATATATTGCATACATTGTATGTAATTGTATAAATTATTGCATGCAATATATAATAATGGTGAACATGATACAATAATAAATAATATTAGTTACTCTCTATTGAGCAAATTATCTCATTTCATACTTTTAACAAAGTTATGTGGAAGGTATCAGTTTTCTCCCTTTGCAGTTTAATTGCCAAGGATCGGAGAGATTGAGCAACTTGGCCAGTGTCACATAGTGTAATGAACTACAGAAGTAGGATTTATATTATACATTTTAAGAGCTTGAAGACCATGAGCTTTTTGAGACCAGGGAATCCTGTCTTAACTTCCATTCTCCCTTACCAAACACAGATAAGCGCTTGACAAATGTGTGACATCAGTTGTAAGAACAGCTTGTGCCCATTTCATGGTGTTAAGGAAAAATAATTCACGTGGGAAAATAAAGACAATTACTGGAGTACACGTTAAAATTCAGATTACTAGGTTCCTTCTCCGACTAATTTAATCAGACATCCTTATGGAGGGTAGTTTTCTTAAAGTTCTCCAGGTAATTCTAATATACAGCTATTGTTGAGAATCTATAGTGTGGTGACTATGAGAGTAAGTTTTTAGTAGCTTTAGAAGCCTTTTCTCCCATTTTTTGATAAGTCCTCAAAGACAGAACTGAAAATACTAAATAACAATAGAGAGAGTTATGAATGTGATGTTTGGTGTTGAAGGAGACAGAAGTTGTAGCTCACCAACATCGATAATGTACCACCCATTTGTGTTCTACTTCTTTGTGATCAATTTTGTGACTTCAGTGATAGAGGCAGGAATCTATTTTTGTGTATTTAAATAAGCAGCATTTTCATACCAGGTCAACATTCACAGAGGTTTGTGGGAGGTGGATACAGTGAGAATCATTTCTGTCCTACATTACTGATTATCTTCTAGGACCTCAGTAAAATGTCTAAGATATATCTTGAGATGTGAATTATTATTACTAATGCTAATAAATTACTACTATTGAACACAGATCTTTGCATATAATGGACAAGTGATAACCTTTTACTGTATGATAAGTGGATAAATTGACAACGGAGACTAAGTAATGACATTTGTGGCTGGTCTTATTGATTAAATTGATGGTGACAGCTCAGATAAAGTTCTTTTCACAATTTTTTTTAACTCAACTGATATAAACACAGATCTGTTTTAAAAAAAAAGATTAAGGTTTGGCAAGCTTTGTGATTTTTTTACCATAACTCTGAGATGCAATCAGAAACATTTTAAGCTATTCTGAGGTGGCTGCTGTAAAGGTGGGGGTAGTGGGTTTTGTGGGGTTTTGTTTGTTATAGTTTTTAATCAAAGCTCTCCTTCGAAAATCAAGTCCTTTAGCTGGACTTATCCAAGACATCTGCTTTGTATGTATTGTACTCCTTTATGTTCAGAATCAATTCAGATCACTCCATATAACTCATAGGCAATATTAACATAAAAGCAATTCCTGGACATGTTAACATGTGGACATGTCCCAGAATTATAAAGCCAATTTTCCCATAAAAGTAAAACCATCTATGTTAATAGTTTTTTAAAAAGTTTTCGTCATTTATATTCCTGTAGACTCATCATCCTACAGAGGGGGCACTTGGGAGGCTTTCTAACAACCCTTCTGGTGATGGTGGGCGTGTCATCCAATACCCTGAAGGGCAGAGAACTCAGATCCAAAAAATCCAAGGGCTGCAGATATAGTAACAAAAGTAAAGGTGGGGACAGAGTCCCCAAGAAGCCTGTAATCCATACAAATTTTAAAGCACAGCTGAGGAGGTCACTGGGGCATTCCCTGATTCCCATCAGCAAAGTCCTTTAATCAGCATGTACATGGTTCTGTTCTGTATATAATATGGTTCTTAAATATTAAGCAGCTGGTGATTCAGTGTCATCTGGTACTTCCTGGTTAAGCACAGCTCTGATACAGTAAGAATGTGTCAGGAGTAAGGAAAAAGATTTTCCAAGGAGGATAATGTGTCAGAATGAATCAGCGAAGCTAGGTGAGTGTGTGAGAAGGGACAGAGTACCACCCACTCAGGATGAATAGAAGAGGGGGTGGGTGGTAAGGCACCCAAAGCTGTGTCTCATTGACCTCCTTTGTCCTTGCAGCCTATAACGATGTACTTTCTGAGCCTGTGGGTTGTTTGCTTTTTTCCCTCAGCGAAAATGTTGTGCTGTGTGGGTCTGTGATACATACAATAGGTTGGGCTCAGTTGACAAAAGAGCTACAACTCACACAGGTCAAACGAGCTGTCCTTGGCATTCAGAATCCCTGAGGGTGGAGCATTGAGAGTGTGAGAGAGGAACTTTGGAATTTTCTCTATTCCCTCCCAGCCCTTTTTTATACTCTAAGAATGCAGATGTCCTTGCAATTTAACTAGCTTTTGCTTCTATAACGTTTTCTGGAGCCATGCCAGGGATGCAAAGTGGTCTACAAATGAATCTAACCATAACCTCCAACCTTATAGAGGGAACACCTAGATGAGAAAACCAGGTTGGAAGAGTATCCAGAGGAAGGTCTTAGAAATGAAGGTTAAGTGCTCTTACATGAGAGTGGAGACAGAAAGTATGCAGAGGGCCTAGACCACTTATGAGAACACGTGTGCAGGACCTGGTTTGACTCCCAGGCCCATGGAAGAAGAAATGGGACAACCTATAACACCCCAGAGACTAGCCAGGTGGTGAAGAACCTAGCAAAACTTGATTTTGAGAAGGGACGAATGAACTCCTGAATCAGCTGCCACTTACAGGTTATGCAATTTCTACTATGGGCCAGACTCTTAATGTACAACAAACTGGAAGGCAGATATTTCTAGATACATTTTATAGATAAGGAAACAGCCTCACAGAAGAGCAGTGACTCATCAGACAGCACTACTATTTATGGCACAGCCGGGGAGGGGAAGTCTTGATTGGGTGGTGAGGAATATAAACTAAACTATCTGAGCTAAAAAAGTAGCTTAGAGATCAGCGATCCAATGCTTCCCTTCTCACAGGCGATGACAAGGAGCCCTTAAATGACATGACTTGCTCAAGCTGGCTTTGCTACGATTGGCTGAGTCATAACTTCACTGAGCCTTCAAACAGTGCTCTCCAATTGATTCACAACTAAGGAACCCTTTTACTTTTCAACCCCACATTTTGACTGAATGAGGATGATGATGATAATGATGATGACAATGACAGCCATTCCTTATTAAGAGGCCAGTTACTGGGCTAGGTATCTCTTACAACAAATCTGTCATGGATGTCATTAATCCCCTTTGTATAAATGAGGGAATTCATTCTCAAAGTTGTTGTGTGACTTACTCAAAGTGACAAAACAGTACCAGGGCTCCATCTTGTATGTTACTCTAAAATCTGCATTCTTTTTACATATCATTCTGAGAGAATTTGTCTGCAAAACCTATTCATTAAAAAATAACTTCATACCCATTTTAACTAATCAAAAACATATATATGCTATGCAAAACATCAATTGATTAGTGTAAAGAAACAATTATGATACGAATTTGACCTATAGCCTGAGTTTTGGTGAGCCCAAACACCTTTGCCATTGGTCAAGGTACCAGGTTCCATTTTGCTCTCTGAGATACTGAAATTAGCCTATGAATCCCCATTTCTACAAACACAAGACCTGGGGGTCTAGATATCTCAAGGTGGAAACTATTTTGTTACATTATTATAAAAACAATTCCTGCTGATTCTGTTTTGGGAATTTATAATATGTTACACTGAGTTTAAAAATAAAGCTCAGGGAGTTAGTTTACTCACATGTTTTTAGCTAGAAGCCCAGGTCAGCAATTGTGACTTGCTTTCCATTAAGGCTCCCAATGGAAAATCTACGCATTGGTATAGGGGCTACTAATCTTTTCCTATAGAAACAAAGGCGCCATAAACATCAAGAGGTAATGAGCACTGTGCTTTTCTCTCTGAGAGAGAAAAATTACAAAAGAGAAATGATAGATGGTGCTTGCTAGAAATTTTAATTAAACCTGTGAGTGAAAAATTCCGGATCCATCCCAGTGGCAGCTGCACTCATACATGACCTGCTGAAATAGCAGAGGCGAGGACATGTGTCAGGACATAGATATCCTGTGAGAGCAGCCATAATATCCTTGGATTTCATTTAATCTAGCCCTCCATAAAGCCTAGCTCTGAAGGGCCTTCTAGGAGACCCCCTCAGCCCCACCCCGCCCCAGCTCAGTGAATAAGTCAGAATACAAAGCAATCTGCTCTTGGTTGCTTAGTGACACAAGAGTGTAGACGGCAGCATTTCTTTAGTATGTGTGTGCTCTCCCTTGTTTGTCAAAGGACAGTATGCCCTGCCAGTCTTCACTGCTGCCTTTGCTGCAGTAATTAAGTAATTAAAAGCCTTGACCATGGAAGATTCCATATGAAATTTTTCTACTGTGATGAAAGAATACCAGCTATCCATATAAAAATCATAAAGCCTTTACCAGAAAGGCATGTAGGAGATGCATGTTTCTCATCCATATTTCCACATGTTCCTGCATCAAGTTTTGCATTTGGAGACAGGAGGAAGAACCTAATAAGATATGAACACGGTTCAGCCTTGACTTCATCACTTATAAGCTGCCTGACTCTGACCTGGTCTATTCATCTCCCAGGTTCTCATCTGTAAATCTAGCTAGCTTTGGAGGCTGTCATAGGGCAAATGTCCTTGATTCAAAGTACTTTTGTAAATAGTAAAGCATTAAATAAACATAAGGGGCTGTGACTGTTTTTCTTTATTTAAAGCCACATTTATTCTTCTTTACCATACATTTTGAGAGTTAAAGGCTTACGTAACTGAATTTAATCTTGGATACAATTAATATTAACCTTTTTGCAAGTCGATACATTTAATGAGAAAAGCATGCTATCTGTTATTAAAACCATTCTTGATATGTATGCCTCCTGTATGAGTTCCACCAAAATAGCAAACAAAACCAAAAACCACTAATCAAAAGAATATATCATGTCAGCATCAGTAATGCTTGTGTCTTTAGTTTTTATTACAAACTATAGAATCTAAGCTTTAAAGCCAAGGCCATAATTAATGCCTGATGATCTACCACATGGTCATTCAGCTTAAGTCTGATCTTTGGGGTGCTTATCCTGACTTCTTGGGAAAGACATAGTTGATCCCTAGACCTTTTATCTTCCTCCAGAGTAGAAGAAACTTGAGTTGGGCTCAGAGCTGCCTGAATAAAGGCCACTGTCCTAGTCTCCCCTGCAGGTAGAGGTGGTCACATGTCTAAATTACAGCCAATGAGATGTGAGCAGGAGAGTCAAGTGAGTCAGGAACTTTCCTTAAGGGCCACAGGCATTTTGTCCCTTCACCCTCCATGCTTCTGCCTGGGGCGCAGAGTGTCTGAGACCCAAGCACTAGTGATGGCAGAGTGTTGAGCCCAAGAAACCCTGAATCCCTGAGGACTTTGAGGAATACACACATCAAACCAGTCCTAGACTTTCACGATGGAGAAATAAACTTCTATCTTCTTTAAGTCACTAATGTTTTGTTTGTGTCTGTTACTCACAGGCAACTAATGAAAGCAGTTTTCCACATCTGTGTTTTCAGAGTCCCTCTGCTTTCAAAAAGCCTGCACAATGTCGCAACAATATCTGTTTTCTTTAGTGCAATACATTTGACAGATATTTATTAGGCAATTCTCATATGCAAGATCAAGTATTAGAGAGAGTATGTGGTACTGAGAGAAATCAGCGAGCAACTCCAACAGCCCCCTGAGGTCCTTAATAGCGAAGGAGGAGAAACACAGGGAGCTTAGGATCAGGACACTCAGCAGAAAAACGTGAGGAGGAAGGAAAGTTGGTTGGAGGAAGGACATTAAGAGTAATGACCAAACAATAAGATGTTAGGCAATGGGCACAGAAAGAAGCTGCATTCCAGAAAAAGGAACAGTATTTCCGAAGGCCTCTGGGCAGGAAACAGCACGGGGTGTTGAAAGAAGACAACTCCAAAATGGTTAGAGCAGAGCAAGGGAGACCCCAGGTGTTAAGTGGGGAGGTGGGCGAAGTCCAAAACTTCTCACTCTATTTTCTATTGTCTTACCATCACCTTCCAAACGAGGGGGATGGACACACAAAAAAAGAAAGAAAAGATTGATGAGAGTTCACAAAGAAGAAAATTCTAGGCCCAATTTTTCAGAATTTTCTTGTGGGTGAGGAGACAGAATTTAAACCCACATCACAGAATCCAAGTATTCCCTGATTCTAGGGTTCCTCCCCACACACACAAAAGGAAAAACACTGAAGTGAGAAAAGATAACACTTAATGGGATCATTGTTTCGCCCTAGTTTATATAAGAATGAACAGACCGAACTAAAATATGCAAGTCATCCCTCTCAACAGAACACATCTTGTTCCCCTGTTTCCAATTCTTCTCATTTAGGGAAATAAATAAATAAATGTAACTCTGACAGAAGCTGGCTTCTCGGAATTTTTTCTTTGTTTCCTACATAAGGGAATATTAATGCATTCCACTGAACAAATGTGTGTGCATGCACACTTTTAACACCCTCCGTGATACTGAAAAGAGTCAGAAAAAGCCTCTTTAGAGGATTAAATGATTCCTGGAGGACACTAGAGGGCAGGTGTCCCTCTTATATGGGCTCTAATTTCCACCCACAGGCTGACAACCTCGCATGATCCCGGCAACGCATGCCTAAATTGGTCCCATTTTCCAGAATTGTTCACATACATGGTAGAAGAAAAAATCTGCTCCTCAAATAAGTGATGCTTTGTACTTGCTCTTTCTGTCACCTATAAATTGTTTTTCCTGCTCTTATCCAGCCTGGCTTCTTCTCGTCATGTAGGTGTCACTTCCAATATTATTTCTTCAGAGAAGCCACCTCTTTGAGCGTTACCTAAAGTAACCCCTCCTGAATCCCATGACTCGGTATTGTATCAAATGTTTCCTTCTAACATTTACCAGAACCCAAAGTTACCTTATATACTTGCTTGCTTGAAAGCAATCTGTCTCTACTAGAACGTATACGCCTTAAAGGCAGTGACCTTGTTGTAGTCAACACTATTCCCAGGAGCTAGAAAATAATTTGTGGAGTGTCTGCCAAATGAATGAATGGCCAGTCCTTTAAAATGAGTATTATTATTATTCACATTACAGATGACTCACTGATTTCAAACAACATGATCAAGGTTAGGCAGCATGTGAATGGCAAACTTACTTGACCTCAGAGAACCTTTTAAGCTACAAAAGTTTCTTCTTTTAACTGAATTTTTTTTTTTTGGGGGGGGGAAGTAATTTATCTTAAGAAAAATCATCATTTTTCAAAATTCTAGCTTCTTCTTTGCGTCTCCCCTCTCTTGTAATGTCCAATCAAGTCTACCCTCAAAATACTACTCATATTGTCCGTTTTTGTTCTTTCCATTCTGTCTGCCACCATTTTAATTAATGCTTAGATCGTATGAACAATGGGAATAACCTCCTAATTGATTGCATTGTCTTTAGTTTCTTCCTGCTCCGACCTATAATTCTATATACAAACCTCTCCCAGGTTCATTGCCTTAAACTTCAGTTTTATCATGTTCAACACCCACAATTGCTATCTAATGCCTTCAGGTTAAAATGCAACTATTTTTTGGCCTTATACTCAAGGCCCTCCATAATTGCCCCACCTACCTTTCTCACATGATCTCCAGCTAACCTGGCCCACTCACGATTCAAACACCTCTTGGGTTCTTCCTTTCCCTCTACTATACTCAACCTAAAATCCTCCAAAAACTCTCACCCACATTCAAATCCCATTCATTTCTCAAGACACTGGTGAATTTCCCCCGTCTTTTGGAAAGCTTTCCAGATAATTCCCACACACGTTGATTCGCCTGTATCTAAATTCATCAGTGCCTAGAAGAGTGCCTCGCTCCTCGTAGGCGTTCAGCATTTCTTGTCAAATAAATGAGTGAATCTGCAATTGAAACCATGTTCTGTCTTCTGGCACCTTTGATTTTATTTTACTTGAGCTATTACCCTTGGGATCCTTTCCACCTGGATCTTTGAGGTCTGAGGCCATGACCCCTACCCAGCAACTTATGCACAGGAGGTAATACCTATTATCTGATGGATTATTCCACATGCTCTAACCAAGCAAGCCAAATGCCACGTAGCATTATTGATAAACTTGTCCTCTCTAATTTGTTATACTGTTGAGGATTTAAGAACTATGCTTAAAACAACTAACCCTTCAGATCTTATCAGAGAGACCACTTGAGATTCAAAAGTATGTCCCTCCTTTTTCTTCAATGTGTTTATTGTCATTGATACATTGTGAACGCAAATTGTCCATCTAAGCCACTTCTTACTTCTTGTTGGGGCCCTGGCTGCATTCTTTGTTCACATTTCTGATCCTCATGAAATGATAACCTAAGAGCTGTGGTGTGCCAACAATGTAAGGACACCCAGTGAGGCGCTCAGGATAGAAACTAGTACAAAACACCACTCGTACAGTTCAGAGCAACATATATAAAAGAAATATCAACCAATGTTATGCTTTCTCAGTGCTAAGTATCATCATTTAATAAATGCCACTGAAATTCAGAGAAGAAAGTACTTATTAGTGAAGGCTGAGGCATTCCAGGAAGATATCTGAAACTGCCTTCAACAACAGTGCAAAAATTACTGAGCCCCTGTCCACATCAGACTATTCTTTATGGACCCCACCTTCTATAAATGTGTGATCTATAACTTTAATAGCTTTACATATATTTTCAAAATAAAGATAAATTGATGAAATTGACACTTCGTTATTTAATTGTTCGGGCATTGATTTAATCCACTCACAAAGAGGTCTGTTCCAACCACTGTAGCCAAAGCAGTCAACTTCCAGTACCTCTCTTCCGCTTTATCCTTTTCTGTCCTCCTTATTGGTACATGAGAAGAGCTCACATATTATATTTATTGATCTATGTCAGAAGTCAGCAAAATATGGCCTGTAGGACAAATCCTGCCCTGTCCTATTTTTGCAAATAGTTTTATTAGAACAAAGCCATTTATTACATATTGTCTTGGGTGGCTTTTGTGCTAAAACAATAGAGGTAAGTAGTTGTGACAGAAACCGGATGGCCCACAAAGCCTGAAATATTTCTGCCTGGTCTTGTGCTATCTGACCCTTGATTTATGTGTTTATTGTTATCGCCTTATTCCCAGAACATGAACAGAGACTTTTCTGTTCATTGCTCTAACCATGACACTAGTGCCCGGCACACAGTAGGTGCTTTACTTCTGTCTTTGACCACTCACAGACTTAACAGGAGAGGGGTAAATTGTGTTAACATGTACCCAAAGCTCTGAACTCTCCATGCCTCTGGAATCACTGTTTTCTGGGTACATATGTAATGAACTCATGTAAAGAAATTTGGAAGTGGCCAAGGGATACTCTAGGGAGGATTCTTGGACCGAGGAACAGTTTTCATAGAAAATGCCTTGCTCTCACTGCCAGACTTATTGGGACAGAGCACTGTATTTTTTATAGCCCTGTATGCTAAAAGAAACATGTCCCAAATCACCAGGCAGATGCAGAACTGAGAATCTGGGTAACATCTGGAGAATAAAAGCTTAGAGTAACAAATTTCTAAAAACTTGTTGATTGGAGCACCAGCCTGTGCCCTTTTAAAAATTTATTTGACTCTTGTCAATTGGTATTACTCAGAGTTTTTTTTTTTTAACTCACATTTGTAAAATATAAAAATACCATTTCCCGTCATTCCCTTTTAGTTTGTATGAGTAGCTTACACTTTTATTCTATGATAAAATTCTCACCCAAAGAACTCCTTATTAACAAGTGGAAATTCTGTCCTGTTGAAACCCAGCCAATTCCTCTGCTCCAGGCAGATGTGTCAGAACAAGCCCAAGTCGCTATGTTGCTTTTCAGAGATTCTGTTCAAGGGGAAAAGATGAACTTAAGTGTTTCAATTTTAAATAATCTATATACCAAGATAGAGAGCCTCACCAGGAGGTCATCATATGTATCCTATGTGGAATTTTTATCAGATAGGCCTCCAGCCTGCGGTGCCACTGTCATGACCCACCCATTCCCCAAACCAATATGGTTGAATAGTATTCCTCCAAGTTTAGATCCTTGCAACCCATTCTCTATACTACAGTCTGAGCTGTTTAAAATGTAATTTACTCACATCTCTCTCCTTCTAAAAATTCTTCAGAATCTCCATATTGCCTTCAGGAGAAAGCCGAAGCTCTCATAACGCAGGAGGTCTGTCATGAGCTGAGTCTGTGTACCTGTCCACCTCGTGTCTCCCTTGCCACAAGCCTCGCATCACCCCTACTGCTCTTACCCTCTGCTCTGAAGAATGTTCTGATTTTGGTTGAAACACTTTCCCTTCTCTTCGTTTGGCTAACATCTTTGAGTCTCATCTCAGACTTCTTTCTCCTAATAGCCTTGCTTGATTCCAGAAGTCCCAATTCATAGAAAAAAATCCTATGAGAGATAACGCTCCTGGGAATTCCAACTCCAAATCTAAGAAATGCATCACATGAAAGATAAATGAAAGGTAGAGCTTTAAATTAAACTCTGATGTGCCACCCAACATGATCTAAATTTTGAAGTCAAGGTACCAAGTTCTGCTTTAAGTACTCTCCCAAGCAATTCCACTATGGGTCTCTTAGATACATCTTCAAATGCTTTGTTATTGGAAAATATCCAACATTGTTCTTTTAAAATATGGTAAAATTCCTCTGTTTAAAATGGCAAGCTTAATACACTTTAATAAAAGACATGTCTTATTGGATTGTCAAAAAAGTCATGACGCATTTTTGCAATGAAAAACGTAGAAAAAACTATATCATGACTTTTCCAACAACCCAATATTTTGAAAGCCCCTCACTTTGAGGAAATCAGAGAGAACATGGCTGAAGGAAATCCTCTTGGAGTAGTCCCAGCACCTAGTGGCATGAGAAAGCACTGGGTTAAACTAGAGGGATACTTGTAACAGAATAAATAGGTTTGGAGGTCACTGAGTCGGAAATTGCACATAAAATGAAAAAGGAACTTGGTTGTATTTAACCGGTAATGTCTGGGCAGCTAATTGGGTGGAGGCATTTTAAGGAATCCACACCTCCCTCAAGAGCCTCTGGCTATATGGAAACCACTGCAATCTGAATAATTAAAATCATACTTGCCACCTTTTCAATAACCTGCTGTGGGAAGGGGGTCAAAAATGGTATCTTGGGAATAAAACAATTTAATTGCTCTAAGTGCCAACAAGGGCAGGCAGAAAAGGTGATCTTGCTTCAGAGGGAACAACAGTTGATACCAAACAAGTCCCAGGACAAGTGCCAATTCCAGCCCTGTGCAGACCTGGCAAGATCTGAAGGTAGCCTAAATCTGAAGGACTAAGATTGAGGTTTGGCAATGGTTGTAGGGAGTGAAAATGACTAGAGCATAGTCCAAACTGTGGAAAGGTGTACGAAATGAGGCAGAGGAAAACTGAAAACCAGGTACAGGCTAGGTTCATGCGACTCAGGGTTGAAGAAAGCCTGGGAAGCCTCCTCAGCAAGAGTCGGAAGGGCCAGAGGCTGAGCTGCTTCCGGGGAGTAGCATGACATCAGAGTGGGTTCACTAGCAGCAGACTGTAGCTCCCTGCAGGAGGAAGAATAGGGGGTGGCCTCTGCTGATCTCCAGGTATGTCAGCCCTCAGGTCCAACGTGTGACCAAGCCTTCTGAACCCCGCCTGCCAGTGCCTAGGAAGCTTTTAGTATCCTCGCGGAAACCCCTGGGTTCAAGAGGGAAAGAAGAAATGGCCGTGAAAGGCGCCGCCCCCACTGAAGCCCCTTCCATTGTTCTAGGACAGAAATGGAAAAAAGCCCGTGATAAAGCTCAGCTCCAAGGTGTTAAGCATTACACTGTTTCTGAGACATGCCTCCAAGAAGCAAAACTTGACCTTGATTTTTGTGCATTTGACCTCAATTAGGACAATGCCAGTGTTGTCATTCTATGTCTAGATTTAAATGCAAAAACAAAGAACCAGGATGGGGGAATGCCACCCTGAAAACTTGAAAACTACCTTTCCTTCCCCTAACTCATCTTCTCTGGGTAAAGAAGGCACTCAGAGAAGAGAACTATTTGTAGCCTCCCCAAAAGGGGATTTGAACTGTCCCTCTCAAAAAAGAATTAGGATGCTTGCTCCCTATAAAATGCATGATGACTACTGAGATCCTATAAGCTTCCTTCACCCTAAAATACAAAGAATTGTGACTAGAATTATCAGATTAACTATATTCCTGCCTTTCTACTTCAATCTGTGCCCTCAGAAAAAACACATATGAAAAAGAAAAAAAAAATTACTTTTGAAGAAAAGCAAAGAGACGTGTGGCAATTTTAGTAGTGAAAAGAATATGGCCACTCACATACTTTGAACAAAGAAAACCTGTCAGACAACATCTTCCCTTTCAACCAAGTGACATCTGAATACTGAAAAGGCAAACTTCACACCCAGCCAGCAAGAGTGGTTTAATCAACCTTGGTGACAAATGGGGGTCAAGGCTGTCATAGCCAGATTAGTGCCAGGACTTAGGTTTCACCTTCATTTAACAGTAACTTGCTTCACAAGTCTTTATGCAACGTCTTTCAACAGGTCCAAGGGAAGTTATGTCTGATGTTTCCCCCCCTCCCCCCCCACCGGCTAGGTTAGGAACTTGGATGTTTTATAACATATGTTCAGGTTCACTGAGGAGACTTCAGAAGTGACTTTTCAGGAACTCACCTCTTTCTCCTGCTTGTCAATTATTAATGCCAATAACCAATTAAGTTATATTGGGCTGTTGGAAAAGTCATGATGCATTTTTGCAATAAAAACATAGGAAAAATATGTCATGACTTTTCCGACAACCCAATATTTCATTGTCAGAATTCTTAGTAGTATATTACCAATCATTTACATTGTTAATCATGACCTTTACAAAAAAAAAAAGAAACCAGAGCTACACAGAAACTGTATCCTCAAGATTTCTAATAGTCCTTTGCACACAGCACACATTCCTGTATTTGGTAAATGAAGGAAAAATTATGGATAAAGAAATGTATTGAACAATACATTTTTAGAAATTAAACCAATTATCATAAGTAGTTTCAAGATATATTCATCCTATTTAAATAATCTATAAAATGTGTTTTTTCTAATGATTATTTTGTATTTACGTGAAACAGATAAGACTCATTCAATTAAGCTGTGTGTTCTAGATTAAGTAATGTATATGAAAAACATCCAGCCTAAAAGAAAGCTTATAAGGGTTTATTTGAGCCAAACTGATGACAATTGCCAGGAAGCAAAGTCTCAACGGATTGAGAAAATGCTTCAAAAAATGGCCGTTTTGCAACTTATTTTATACAACAGAATCAAAGGAGGAAGGCTACATGAAATCCACTGGTGGTAGATTAAGGGGGTGGGAGAAAGCAAAGTGGGGAAATCTCTGGGATTAGATAAAAAGTAACATGGAGAGACACACAATTCTTTTACATTCATGGGTACAGGATAGTTAATAGCATTTTACAGCACATAGAGACACTATTTGGGGAACAAGATAACAATAAGGGATTTTGTAGAGTCCTGCTCTGGTGTGGTGGGTTGTGCCCCTTGGGGGGTCTGGAAAAAGAGATGACTCTGATATTGCAAGGGTGTGTTATCTTAGATGCAAAAAGAGGACAGACAGGTTCACTTAAGGTAAAGATTGACCTTTGTTAAGGAAGCTACAGGCCAAGGATATGACTATCAGCCAGGACTTGCTTTTATTGGGTTGTCGGAAAAGTCATGATGTATTTTTTCTATGTTTTTCGTTGCAAAAATGCATCATGACTTTTCCAACAACCCAATAGTTAGGAATTTTTTATGTTCAGACCATCGTATCCTGTTATTTTTCAGTCTCCTGAGCTTGTCAGGTTTAATATGTGGCCACCTTTCCATCCACAGTATAAATACTTAAAAACTAAAAACGAGCCAACCCTCCTATGTACACTAGCAACCCCAGGGCTGCCAATTCAAGTCCTGTTCCATTCCTACCCTCTTTAACCTTTACTTGGCCAAAGCAATAAATCACACGTGTTAGGTAAAGCCCTGGTGACACATTCGAGGTTAGGTATGGTGTCAGGAGTTGAGATTTGGCAGCGGTCTCTGAGGTCCCAAATAAAGCATGAAGCACAATTTGGGACCTCATTAAAGCACAAAGGGCAACTGGTGCAATGGGAGAAGAAAGGAAATATTCTGAAATGATATGGGGCTTCATTTTTTCCCCCCACAAGAATATTATCTTAAATATTTTAAAGCAAAGACTAAGATAGTACTGCACATAAAAGCTAAACCCAGGTTTATATTTTGGAACAATTTTAATAATGAGCTCAGTCAAAGAATGCTCCAGAACATGGGAATTGCACTGAGAAAAGACAAAAAATATGAAGTTACTGCCTGTCCCCCACCCACAATAAGTCTCAGGGTGCCATTTTTACAAAATATTATGGGAAAAATAAAAGGAGAACCATTATTGTAATACCTCACTAAAAAAAAAAAAGAAAGAAAGAAAAAAGAAAAGGAAAGTTAATAGTCACTTTTTGATGCCCAGCTACCCTCATTTGTTTGGAGGCTAAGGCTCCACAGTGAAAGCAAAGTGGAGAGGAGTTCCCCTTAACTATCTAAGTAATTACCTGAGGCGTAGGCTTTGCTTTGGCTGTGGAGACATAGTAACAACCATGAAGACCCTACTGAAACAAGAAGATATGAAGTTCATAAAATGCTTTCCAACTCCATTGCAGAAAGGTACTCGAACGTTACCTGAAAATGCAAACTGTGATCTTTTGTGACAAGATTAAAGAAAACCTTTTTTTATTTTTTTTATTTTCAAGTTACAATGAAAATAACTATTCCTGTATTTTCTCATATCTTACAGTGAAGGACATTTTTACTCTCTAATAATCCACACTAAGTCATAACTGAACTATACATAGTCTGAGAAGTGTAGCCTGCACTGGCCATTGGCATTTTAAAACACAAATGTTAGAATTACTTATTTTCTGGGGTCCTTTGATTTCCTGTTCCTTGCTGAGTACTCTTACTATAGAAATAAGGGATACATGTAAGGAAATAATTTTACGCCAGGAAACAGACCTCAGGTCTGTGCCTTAATTCCACAAGAGAAACATGTTAGACGCTAGAGAATGTCTGATGAAGTCCTAGAGAAATTTGTTAAGTAAATGAAGCAATTATTTTCAGTGCGAAACTTTCTACTTTTGGGGGATATCCTGCCATCTTGTTCTGACTTCCCCAGGACCTGTTCAGCTCACAGATGTTTGCCCCTTGCTTGTATTCAAGGGGCCAACATCATCATATCATTATATTTACCCACAGAAAACTGTGACACATGAGGCACTCTATCACTTCCTTCTGTTGTAATTTAAAATGTATTTATTCAGCATTCTAATCTCACAATGGTCAAGCACTAACAACAAGACACCTACTTCATCTGAAAGGTGACTTGTTGAAAGGCATTCAGTCAGATTTGAAGGACATGTCTCAGATTCTCTGCCTAAGCATTAGGGTCCCAAAGTAAAGTCATCCTTGGGAAATACTTTTATTCTCCTTGCCATGATTAGATTCTATTATGGCTGTAATTTCTTTATCTATTAGTCAAAGCTATCTTCCATTTTATCCTTAGAATATTTCATCTTCACCTTTCCTCTAGTTCAGTGGGTCTCAACCTTCCTAATGCCGTGGCCCCTTAATACAGTTCCTCATGTTGTGGTGATCCCCAACCATAAAATTATTTTCGTTGCTACTCTATAACTGTAATTTTGCTACTGTTATGAATCGTAATGTAAATATCTGATATGCAGGATGTATTTTCATTGTTACAAACTGAACATAATTAAAGCATAGTGATTAATCACAAAAACAATATGTAATGATATATTGTGAAATATTTATAATTCATGAAGTGTCGTTTTACCTCCAATACTGCTCCTTTCAACACAGCAGCTGCTTTCTACACAGTAGCTGCTCTCTACACATGTGTGACTGGTCTGCATAAGTACATTATGGCGCCAACCCTGTCACATACACCTGTATTTGTACGGGGTGTATGTGATGGGGTTGGCACGATGATGCCATCATACCGGGTATTCGCATGTGGGCGTATCTGCATATGGGCGGACCCGCCTGGAGACGGATAGAGGAGCGGTGTCTCGGTTCATAAGGCCATGGAAAATATGTGTTTTCCGATGGTCTTAGGCAACCCCTGTGAAAGGGTCATTTGATCCCCAAAGGGGTCGTGACCCACTGGTCGTGAGAACCTCTGCTCTAGTTGATATATATATATATATATATATATATATATATATATATATATATATATATATATATATATATATATCAACCTATCAAATCTATGGGTACCATACATAACAGAAATTCCTATTCAATCCATAGTGCCAAAATGTCAATAAAATTCAGGTTTCTGTGGAGCTCTTTCAGTGCACATTGGAGGGCTTCTTTTTGTTATAAGAAGTTGAAAAAATACAGAAGAGAGATAAGCTCTCCAAGGTTGGATGTGAAAGATAATCCTCACTTTGCTTCTGAGAACACTTCTAGTTCATTGTCATGTTGACTGTAGGTTGTTAGGGAACTGGAAGGAGGTAGAGAGGTGTTTTGTAAACCATGGGAGAGGAATTTTGTGACATATACATTGTGGTCCCAAGTGCCTCTTTGTGCAAGGCTGAAGCCCACTTTAGCCTTAGGCCTATCAGGTGGGCAGGTAAAGAGACATTAATAAAACTCCTAAGGTTCAGTGAGTTTCCATAGTTTTTCTATTAACTCATGACTTGAAAAGACCAAAAACAGGGTCCTGCACTGGGTAAAATTATCATGGCTAACACACTGGTGGATGATGACAAGTTATCTGGCTATTACGGTTTTAAAATGGGATTCTCAGAAACCTTAGGCAAGATACCAAAGTTATAAGACCAATTTTAAATCAGGCCTGCTCTTTACCAGCCTTCAAATGAGGCCTCAGAGAAACAATCCAATGATCTCTGCCCCACATATCCTATGAGGCTGGATTTCAAGAAAAATATGACAAATGAATGTATTCAGAGTAAAAGTTAGAGACTATTAACCAAGGTGTCAGTTTCTGGGAAAATGAACTAATAAAAAACATTGCATGGGATGGTTTAAAAAAAAAAAAAAAGACCAAGCTCTTTATATGGTGCTATCTCAAATAATTATAAATTTTTCCATGAAGTTTATAGTCCCCTAAAATTTGTCTGTAACACAATCTAGATTATAAGAACTCTGGGCTAGAGAGAAGGCATTTCTCCATAATAGCCAAGAGTGTTAGAAGGACAGTGTTCTGTAGGAGGATTAGAAGTTGGTATGAGAAGCTAATGTGTAAAAGAAATGGCAATTTAAGAGAAAGCTGCAACTAAAAGAGTAATGCTGTAATGTAGTGATTTCTTGCTGGCATTCTTTTAGGGAAATGGCAAATATCTCTAAATAACTCACTGGGATTTTTTTTTTTTAAGTAACATCAGGATTGTCATCATAAAACAAATGGAGAATATATCCTAAGGCCAATATTACACCGAAATCTTTTTACCTTGTTCTTTCCAAAATCTACACAAAGATTCCCTCAAGGTCTTAGAATGCTTCAAACAAGATGGCAGGAAATGATAGAATATATACTAAAACAACACACTTGAAGCAAGCTTCAAATAAAAACATTAATACTTGTAAAATTGAAACACACCATTCCAGTGAACAAAATTTTGCTGTGACTCAGTAAGGCTCGTGCAATGAAAGGCTTGGCAGTTATGTAAAAGAGGCACCTACTGGGTCCAGGACCAAGATTCCATGTTTTTACTGAGAGACTGAAATTCAAAATGTCCAGTATTAGAGAAGAAATGCAATGCGAGGTTTAAAATGACCAAGTCATGTAGAAACTTAACCCATTGATTTTATGAAAAAAGATACTACTAAATAAATAGTCCTATTTTATTACAAACCCTGTTGTGATGACCAAATTTCCATCATGCTTGACTACATTCAATAAAAACTTGAGATGGCCACATTTGTAAAGTATGTTTCCTAATGAATCTGGCTGCATCCTGTTTATGCAACTTAAGCCCATGGGAGAATTATATATAATTTATGAAGAAAGCTATTTCACAGGTTTAGTCTTTGGCTGTTAGAAAACTCATCAATAATTCAAGACCACAGCACATTATGTATAATCATTTCGTTACTTTCCCTTTTGCAAAAAATCATTCATATTTTAATCATTAAAAACATTCACATTTATAACAGCATAGAACATATCAATCAAGAAATCTTCCTGTTGTGAAAAATACCAAAAGAAGAGAAAAATATTATAAACTTTGCAATTTCACATTAGTATGTAATGTCTACTTTGTAATGCAAGGCAAATGATTCTTAAATAAAAAACACAGTGAACAACTGTTTTCATCTTCATTAAGATAAAAATAAACTTCAAAGGGAAATTTTACTGTGTGAAATTTAAAACATGGAATTTAATATATAAAAATGTATCATATGATTTAACGCTGAATCAACCACTTACTGGCTGAATTACCTTGGGCAAGTTGTTAAATCTCTATTATCTGCAGTTTCTTCATCAATAAGATACGTAAATTGACAATCACACTGATTTTTCTCAAACAGTAGTAATGAAAATAAAATGAGATGATGTATAAGTGAATGCACTTTACAACCCATATAAAAGTAAGATATTCTCTACCACCATCAAGTAACAGGATAAAAATAGTTAGAAAAATGTTATTTAAAAATTATTTGACATCCATTTTTAGGGAACTTGCTTTCAAAAGTATTCGTTGCTATGTTAAGTTTTCAGGTTGCACATTGTCATAAGTCTAATTTAGACCCTTTCATAAAAGTACACAAGACAATTTCACCTCCTTACCCAACCACAGCATATTTGATTTATACATAATCAAATTAAAGGTTTTCATCTTAACTGCATCAAAGCAAACTGGAAATGAAAATACATAATTGTAGTAAATTGAGAGACTGCCATAGTTTTTTCATTCCCAGAATGCATTTTTTATTCAGGGAGACTTTTCAAGTCTGGTCAATATATTAAAACAAAGTCAATAAATATGTTGAACAATGTGAAAACCATTCTGGTTGGTTTTCTGATTTTTTGGGGGGTTGGGGGGTGGAGGGTGTTATTGTTTTGTAAGGCCCTGTTTCCAGGGCACTTTCTTCTGACTCTCCAATAGGGGCTGGCTATTAAATTTAATGTTTTGCCAAAGCATACCAGCAAAGGACTGAGCAGATTAGGAACAGGACATTAAGGACAGGTAAATTATTAATTGATGTAGAGAGGTTGAGGAGCAATACTCACATCATGACATGCCAAAGACTAGATAGTCTGAAGTGGAATGAAAAACATATAGTGTAGTTCAACCATGGGCTCTGCAATCACATATGCTGAATTCAAAAAAAGATTTTGACTCTTGTACAAGTAGCTGTGTGGCCTCTGGCAAGGAATTAATTCCCTAATGTTTGGTTTCCTTATTGTTAAAATGCAGGTAATAATAGCATCTATCTCAAAGAGTTGTGAGGGCTAAATAAAAGAATCCAAGGGAAGTACTTAGAAAAGCACCTGACATACAGAAAACACTCAGTGAGTGTTAAAATGTATATGTAATGAAATAATGAAATGTAGACAAAATAAAACATTTATTTTTCTCAAAATTCTTGACTAGGCTTTAGATTTCAGGAACAGAAAAATCAACTTGAGATCTCTTTTAAAATCAAAATGACAAATCATTAGATGAACTTTCTCATATTGTGACTTTGCACTACACATACATGTATGCACACACACCACACTACAATAAATATAACACTACACACACACACACACACACACACACACACACACACACACACACACGGGGCCAAAACATGTATACACATTTTAAGAAAGGAAAAAACTGTATTAAAATTGCAATACTCAATATATACCGATAACAAAAGATGAATACTAGTCATGTTTGACTTCTGCAATTACAAGAGGTGCTCAGAGTGGTTACTATCAGCATAATTTTAATACAGTTTTTTCCCCCTTTCTTAAAATGTGTATGCATTTTTTTGGCATCGTGTGTGTGTGTGTGTGTGTGTGTGTGTGTGTGTGTGTGTGTGTGTGTGTGCGTGCTTACTACAAATTTGCCTTAATGACAGGAAGGCTATAGCAATACAGGTCATAGGACCTGTGCACTTCTTCAATGAAGCCATGTAGTTTTCCAATGCTTCCGTAAATTTAAATAATTTTGATTTGTGGCTAGCAAAAAAAATATATTGCCCATTTAGTCTAGGTCCAAGATGAAAGAGAGTGGCAAATACATTGCACCACTTGAAG
Source organism: Hipposideros armiger (assembly GCF_001890085.2). Taxonomy (NCBI): domain Eukaryota; kingdom Metazoa; phylum Chordata; class Mammalia; order Chiroptera; family Hipposideridae; genus Hipposideros; species Hipposideros armiger. Next base: position 811,346 of record NW_017732061.1, read on the forward strand.
GCATGGAAAACCTTGCTAATCCAGTTGGAGATAAGTGAGCATGCTTATCAGCTCAGGTAAAAGGTAGACACAATTTTTAAAAATCTACTCATTAATAAGTGACCAAGAGTAACAACTTCTCAGGGAGAAAAGTATCTGGTTTTCAGCAGTCATTTCCTTATTGTTCTTCACACTTGATATACCTCTTAACAATTCAACGAAGAAGTGAATTCTCTAACTTAAATAAGAATATAGAGAACTGCCCACATATATTAGCTAGTCCTTTCATTCTTGTAAAAGATAGCAAATTGCATATTTTTCTTGTTTTTAAAAGTGGCGTCAAATGTAGAGCTGGGTGCAATCTTTGACAGTCTACCTTTAAAGGTTTTCAGACTCAAGATATAAATCTCAGAAAAACAACATCCTAACAGCTGACTTTTTTTACAGCAATGTTTCATCATTATTTGTTATATTTGTTTATTCTGCATTCATGCAAGTTATATGCCTTTCTCAGAAAGAAGAGGTTAAGAGAACTTGTTAACATTTGCAAAGTCCCTTGGGAGTTGTGTTACCAGAGTGTAAATTATATCCATGTTATTAGCACAACCTCATCAAACATGAATGAATTACAAATAAATGAGAGTATCTTTAATGGAGTAAAAACATTATTTAAAAAAGAATTTAAAATTTGAAATTAAAGTGCTGTGTTTGCTTTACCTGAATTAGTGTTCATGTAGGTAGTTGGGCAAGGAAAGGGATCCAACCCGGAAATACTCATGTGCTAACAGCCACGTTTTTCTCACCATGGATTAGAGTGCTGTAAATGTTGTCTGATATTTTACATACATCAGGAGCAAACATGGTCATATTTTTTCCTAGAAATGAATGTAAGCCATTAGATAGTTTTGAAATCATAATCACTGCTCCTATAAATTGCTCAAGTAGAGGAAAGGTTTATATTAATGTTTTTTAAAAAAATAAATTTTTGACATTCAACTGGTGAGTAATGGCTGTTTGTGTGCAATGTTTCCACTAAAATAAATGGAAATTTTACTCTTGTTTGCTACTTGTTTAAAACTTCTATGCATTTTTACACAACAGCCCATTTTTCATAACCGGGAAAGATATGCAATTTGAACCATGTTACGTTTTTACTCACAATAAATCAATATGTGTCATAAGAGCAGGAAAGAAAGTAATATCACTCGCTATCACTGGACCTTCCCTCAGAGTGAGTCCCAGAAGACACTGCCGGGTTGGGTTGCTATAGCAACAGAGCTCTGGTGCCTCTTTTGCTTGGTTTGCTACAGGGAGCTGATTTTTACAACACAGGTATAACCCTAAAGAATTTCTAGGGTAAAGAAAAAATTACAATGAATCAATAACAATGTGTATGACCTTTCTATCGATCTGAGATTATTTCATTCAAAAGTAGTATAAAGAAGATGACTACATAACATTCCAAATCCCTTTGCTGACTTTCAGTTAAATTATTCATTGTCTGTTCTTTAGGCTCTTTAAGTCATCACGTTTCTTAAAATGTGAGAATAAAAATACAACACTAATGGCAATATAGAAGATTTATCTTCAGACTTCTATTAAAAAGATATCAGGACAGATAACAATACATCTTATGATGTATAAAGGTTTGACTGGTTTTGCCTATTGAACAAGATAGGTCATATAAAGCATTGTGAACAGTGTCTGGCCTACAAGTAAACAAATAATAAATATTGCTATAATTTATCTTACTATCATACTATAGTTAGGTAAACACATTACATCCCCTTTTTACAGTAGGCACTATTGATGATCAATTGTAATGCCTTTTGCTTTCTGAATGGTTTTAAAGTAAAAATAGTATGCATAACAAATACACTACTATATAGTTGAGCCTTAAATGTATCATAAAAAGTGCAATTCCTTTTTAGAGGACTAACCTTGTGAATAAAATATTTGCACTTAATGGACATGCCACAGGGAGGCAGCTTGGAGTGAGGTGTGTTATGGGTTTGGAAGCCAAAACTTCCATTTGGTGTATCATACTACTTACTTTAGACCTAGCCTGTCTAAGACTTTGTCTTTTCACTTGCAGCAAAAGGTAAAAACAATTTCCCAGCTATGTGGGAGAGAGGATTCAGTGAGACAATGTATATAAAGCACTTGTTAAAATGTCTGGCCCTAATGATATGTTAAATTTTAGCTATCTTTCCTTAAAGGCTTCTGGTCATTTTTTTGAATCATAATTTCCAAATGAAACTTGAAGGTAAAAATGACTATAAATTTAATATTTCTCAGCAGTATTTTATAAATATATAATGGGTTTTAACTCTAGTAGATGTAGAAAACTTTCAATTCAATGTAATTTTATGTTATAAATTATTTTTTAAGTTGTGTCTATTGATAATGCCTTTTCCAAAGTATGTTTTTATGACCTCCTAGCCCAGGATGATGCTCTGGGGGGAAAAATAGTGGGAGAGGGACCATTTTTATGGTTAGATACATTCGGAAACTGCTACATAGTACTTCTGACTATGTACTATGGGATTAATAGATCACATTAGTAATATTCACCCCTTCAAGAAATCCCAGATAATCTCATATAGACAAGTCAGTACTGCTTAATGGTAGTGAATGTAAAGTCGGGAGTTAGGCCTCTGAACCCCATTTTCACCGCTCATTAGCTTATAACTTTGGGAAGTTACTCAATCTCCATGTTTCAGCTTCCTCATCTGTCAAATGAGAACAGTAACAGTATTTAACAGTATTTACCCTACCACAACGAGAGGATACAACGAGATATCACGTGCTCAGACAGAGGCTAATAGAGTCGATTATGATTAAAAAGATTAAAGAAGCCTGTTTAAACTCTTTACCATGATAACTCTTCTTTATAAATAATACCTTTGAACATTTTCTGGAACTATTATTATTCATTGGAACATACCTGGGACAATGCTAAAGTACAATGTTAGGATAATGATAAATTGTAATTAAGTAAAGAAAGTATCCATCATATTAGTGCCCAAAGCAGATAGCACAAAAAGTCAGCTACCTCACAACATATGATCCCACTGGCTTGCTATTGTGCCAGAAAGTCCACTACCAGAGCATTAGAGTAACAATGTTAGCTGGAAAGATCTTACCCTATGGATGTTCTGCTCACAGAGCCATTTACATCCATTTCATGCATTAATACAGATCAGTTTATCATATTAGGTTATTTGCATGTCACTAAAACTTGAACTTTAAATGAAAGAGATATTAGATGATTTAAAGCTTTAATGGCAGAGAGAAAACTGAGTATATGGCTCAGTGATGGGGTCTGTAAAGAGATGGGACATTATCCAGGTGTTTGCATGTTTCCTAATGCTAACCCAAAACAATGTGAGTGAATTTTCAAAATGGAGAGAGAAAATAGTAAAGGACGATAAGGAAAGTAAAAGCTTCAGCCAAGGAAAAATACGCTACAATTTCACAACAAAAACACAAGCCCTCTCCCCTGGTCTATAGTACTATGACTCTAGTAAACTTCCCTACCCTTTTCCAGAGGATGGAAAGCTTAGCCAAAGAATCAGAAAAATGAGCACTCTGCTAATTAATATGACATGTCTAGAAGTCCTTTTATTTATTCTCAAATGTGCAAATGTATCAAGTTGTTGACTTCTCTTCTTTTAAAGAGTTCATATATTTAATGTCATCATCAGAAGTAAATGTTACAAATTATTATTTTAACTCACTTCAATTGATAATGCCTTTCCCAAAGTATATTTTCCAAATTCAAAAGAAAAAAAAATGCTCACTCATAATTCTATGTCCACAACAATTAAAAACTATTTTCAATTATTCCTATTTCCTTTAAGTCTTAATCATACTTATATGTCATTCCTGCACAGAGCTATTTTTACATGTAAATATAATTTCAAAGTCTGTTTTTTCCCATATAGCATTATAGCCTCAGTATTTCCTCACAATGATACATAGAAGTTCAAAATGATCATTTCTAGTACCTGCATGGTTATAGTCTTCCATGATTAGACTTGCAAAGATTCCCAATTGTACTGTTGTAAAATGAATGTTTTCCTTCATGTAGTTCTTTCTTTCTTTTATAATAGATTAGTGGTTTCAAACTTGAGCACACTTCAGAATCACCCAGAGGATTTGTTAAAACACAGGTGGCTGGGCCCCACCCTCTGAGCTTCTGATTCAATAGGTCAGGATGAGGTCAAAAATCTGCAATTCTAACAAGATCCCAGGTCATGCTGATTCTGCTTATCTGAGGATTGCTTTTAAAAATCACTGTTAGATTATTTACATGAAATATTGTCATTGCTGAATTGGGGTTGACAAATCAAATAGTCTAGACCTTTTTATGGCATCTGAGAAAAGCTTTCTTACAAGCTTACACAGATTTATATTGTCAACTGACTTCTTGATACTTGAAGCATGGGTAGATACCAACTAGCTGAATGAACAAATGAACGAAGGAAAAATCCGACATCTCTCCTTTTCAAAATCATAACATTAAGCCTGAGATCAATATATTTACATTTCAAAGATATAAAGCACGGCTAAATGGTAATATTCAAATCTCTGTTATTGCACAAATCATCAAGGTGGTTTTATTCTAACTGTCCAAATTCAAAAGTATTGAAAAGTAACTGAAATATGTATATTTTGGAGGGAAGTAAATTTGTATCTGCACTACACAGATACAAACTAGTTTAGTTTGCTTGTCTACCAGGCAGTTCGAAAACAATGTTGCTCACTGGAAGGTATAGGGCAAAAATCTGGCTTTGAAAATTATTTTTGATAAACTAGAAACAAGAGAATTCCCACTTTGGCAGGGGATTATCAGCATGTTTGCCTAAAAGCCACACTCAAAAACCTCAGGGGTTTTCCCTTGTACTAGATTCTCTTTGTATTTTGGTAGAGATTAATTCCTCACCTTGAACTGGAGACATATGCATATGAACAAACATGCCTACATAAGCATGTAGTTACATCTACATAAGTACATGCTAGTTAGTCACGTACATGAAGTACCTATTCATACGCCGGTTTCTAAAAACCCACAGATAAGACATAGCAAAGATATCCTCTGCAGAAAACGTCTTCTGGGCTCTTTCTCAGTAATCTGCTCACATTCTTATATTTTGCATTCTTATTTGCTGTCACTATATCTGTTTGAATGTATAAAGAGAAGATGTGTTCATATACTTAATAATCATAAAACCATATACTCGTATAAGTAAAGTGATTGGGTGTTGTCAATAACCTTAGAATTCGGTTGGCAACGTAATTGTTAACTCTGGTTTATTTGAGAAGACTAAACCAAGAGTAAATGTGTTACACTCAGAGTTATAAAGAGAATGTTATATTTATGAATTTATAAGGGATAGTTTTTTTCTTAGTCAGTGTTTTGGTAATTGTGTTATCTTTAAATAAGAGCTAAGTCAATAGTCTTAAAAGACCCTAAAATGTTCTCTGCATAGACAGGTTCATTATGGCCACATGAAGACATTGCTGTTCTCAGATTGACAGAAAACTAAGGGATAAATGCTAAGACATCATGTACGTTTCATTGTATGTATCTTCTGTACAATAAAATGGATAAATGTGTCTACTTATTATGTATTATGTAATAAATTTTGTAGCCTCAAGAAAGATATGACAGTTTAAAATATGTCAATGTTAAAAATATAAACTTAAGAAACACAGAATTGCAATGCAGACACTGTGTGGTGATCATTCCAGTAGTGTGTTTGAGAATTTGACTAAAAGCCCTTACTCTTTATTCCCCATGTTCGGAGAACCTTAAATTAAGGTACTAGCACCAACAATAGGATCATTTGAAAACCAGTACCTCTGAACGTGGTTTTATTTTATTTTTTATTTATTTATTTTTTTTTATATAACTGCCAGTTCTTTACAATGAGTTAGTGCAGAATGACAATCAATTAAATATAGTCCCCTAACACAAATCAAAAATTACTTAGCCAAAGTGTGTGCACATCAGTCAGAGAGTTTTAATTTGTGCAATCAGTGAAGAGAAGGAAATGGGCAGAAAATGTGCAAAGAAGGGTACCTACGGTTTGCCTGAGAAATTTCCATTCCTAAATTCAAGGGCATAGGAGCTAAAAAGCCTCTAGGGATAACCAGAACCAACAGAGGAGCCTTTTTAGAATCATTTTACTTCATCAGGGTGGGAATGGATCCCTGGCAAGCCAAAAGACAAGGATTTCAAAAAAATATACATTCATGAATGTTTTCCTTTTTTGACAAATAGTGTTAGCTTCCAATTTAGGCAGTGATGGAACGCTTCCTTTTCTAAAAAACAAAGATTTGAAAAGATGGGTCAATTTAAAAGTGAAATCTGTGGTAAAAAATAGTTCAAATCGTGTGTGGACCATGCAAAATGAGAAAAAGTGAATGGCTAAATTGTGTTAAAACACCTGTCATAGCAGCATGATGCCATAACTTGCCGGGCCAGTCAGAGAATAACAATGTAACAGTCAACTCCCTTGTTGTTGGCTTACCTGGAACATTGGAAGCATGAAACTGAATGTGCAAAATATGCTCTGCTGTGACACACTGGTATTAAATTCAAATGCTATCACTAGGGAAGCTGATGCAGTTTTTTTCAGTAAAGCAAATCTCAATTCCTCTATAAATGCAGAGATTTTACCAAAAGGAAACCATTTTCTAAACAGAAAAAATGGAACACCAAAAAATATCTTAAATGTTTACATGATATAAATTTCTTATTCATAAATATAGATATCAAATTCTTTGGCAATTGACTAAATATGGACGACCAGATATACAAGTAAATAAACATACATAATATACAGGGGTGCCGAAAAAATGTATACACATTTTAAGCGATGTTAGCTTAAAATGCGTATACATTTTTTTGGCACCCTCTGTATATTTTTGCCTAAAGATATCAAGTTACATTAGAGAGAAAAGTATCTAATTTATTAATTATGAGTTTTGTCAACACTTGTATTATAAAAATGAATACTTGTTTAAAGAAATAAAACCCTATGTTTTGATTCTAGGCTCCAGGGCCTAATATTCTCAAGGAGCCTGAGTCTCAGCTGAGAAAGGTCAACCTAGTAACTTTGACATATCCATGAAAACACTAAAGCACTATTTTTTAATGTACTAAAAAGAAAGCAGGTAGATTGGATAAAATAAACCTGTATGTTATCCTTATAATAAGAACAAGAGAACAATAAGCATTGAGGCAACAGTTTATCCTAGTGAGGCCATTCTCCCAGATTTTTACTCAGACCCCTAATAACATATCATTATATCCTGTTGAATACCATTTGAAAGCAAAATAGCAATTATTACCTGAAAAATTTTTAAAAAAATCAATAAACACTGCCCTAACTTAAAATAGTTTAAAATACAAAATGATTGACATTATGCTTGAAGGCTAATTATGATCAAACTTTTCTTCAAATAACATGCTGTAGAACCTTAAAAAATTTGTCATACAAATAACTTTCAGCCAAAAGCTGAAATTAAGAAAATGTTACATAGACAAAATGTCTACTGGTCTATCACTGACTTGAATATTGTTAAGAATATTCATTGACTATACTAGATGTACACATTCAAATCATTTTGTTCTATAAAATAAAATAACAAGCAAGATATCTGTAACTTATTCAAATGAGGAAAGACTGAATCTCCTTTGAATCATAACCTCTGATATTTAGGAAACGACTACAAAACAAGGTAGAAAAATACTTATCAATCAATGGCAGATTTCTAAGAATATATCAGTGCTATATTTTTCATTGTCTTATTTCTGAGAATTTTTAGTCTTATGAAAAATCACAAACTTAATTTGAGAGATTAAGTTTTCTTGATTATTAACAAAACAGATCACAAGTTAAAGGCCTGAAATGTTACTTTATTGAGCCACTAATTACAATCTAAGACTGTTCATGATATCTGGTCAGATTTCTAATTAGGACAATTGTAAAATGAACAGAGACCACCAAATCATTGATTGGCACAGGTTCACATTTCTATTCAACCCCATTATACTAAGCAAGAAATGGCAGTCCCTAATTCACCACGCCAGTGTACTGAGCTTTCCTTCTCTTCACTCTGGTGCATAACCCAAGCTTCTTGAAAAATCATGTTCAAATAATTTGAAAGTTACCAGGACCAAAGGATGATCTTCCCAAAGTAGATATATGGAAGACTAGAAAAGAATACTGTTTCTGTTTCCCATTGGGGGGGGGGGGCGGGTTGTAGTTTCTTTTAAAACTAAATATATAAACAAAAACAGGAATTTTTTTTCTTTTCCTCATTCTATTTGACCTCCATGATCTGTTTGGTGCACATGTTTGTGTATATATAAAGAGAGAGAGAGAGAGAGTTCTATTTATTTAGCCCTCAGCAGTAATTATGCATCATACATTTAAAAATGTTCATACCTTGTGTCTTCAAATCCAACTGTAACCATCACAGGGGAAGTTCCTGCTTAGTTATTGGTCATATTTCCCAGTAACTCCCCAACTCAAGCCCTGAATAATCTCATAAAGGACAAGATATCATGTGAAAAGTAAAACTTTACCCTAATGAAGAGGATCTTTTCTCCCACTCGGTATCTTCCTTGCGAGAGCCTCTCCACACAGAATTTGTTTGGGCATTTGCAAGGAGGGTCTTCAGAAATTCTTTTCACCTGAAATAGAAGAACAGGCAAGTTCATTCTCCACAATCAAGTCCCATTTAGATTAATTTGTCCATGGGTTCTAAGGTCCCTGGGTCGTTAATGCTTTTAAATGTGTTCTATATCAGACTATGGATATGATGTGTGCACAGAGTGTCACATTAAATCCTAAGTAGGTAAAGGTCGAGCCCTGAAGGCCAATAACTGCACTAAGGCATAAGCTGGATGATGACAATGATAACGACACTGGAATGACGAGCATATCAATTAGCAGCATGGAAATGGAGAGCCGGGTTCTCATTTTTGGAGGATTACAAAGAAAATGTACATTGGGTCGCCAAGGTAAATATTGAAAACTACAATAGACTATACCAGTATGTGTATGTTTCCTCATTATATTGGGTTGTCGGAAAAGTCGTGACGCATTTTTGCAACGAAACACAGAAAAAAATACGTTATGACTTTTCCAACAGACCAATAATTTTAATGATATTAATTTTATCCATTTTCAAAATAAATGAGAATGAAACAAATTGTTTTTTTAAATGAGACTATTATTTCATCTTACTTTGAACTCAAAGATTTTCTTAAAGAAGTCATCTCTAATTCGCCCAGACTCACCCAGCAACTCACTCCATCTCAGTAAATCTCACCTACCAAAACCCACTTCTGTGGCAGTATCTTACAATTTATATGCATTTTATAGAATCCATGTTTGAATATCAGATTTTATCTCTATTTTATCTACCTCCTTACTCTTTAAAAAATACATAAGCTAAATGATATGCTCAGAATGCTTATAAATAGTCATGACTATTAGAAGACATTGTGTAGTCCACAATTTTAGAAATAAGGTTTATATTTATGTTTCATATTTATGTTTTTGATTGGGAACTTACCATGCTGTGTCTCATAACTGTCCTCTCTTGAACTAACCAGCCAACGAAACCCAAAACAATAATTCCCCATGTTTTAAGTCAAAGTTTCCATGGATGAAAAGATTTAAAGGCTGTGAAGCCTCAATTTGAGAAGCTACATGGAACCAATTTAGTTTCTGAAGGAACTGGCTTAGTTGGACTCTCCTCACCCAAATTCTGTTTTCCGCAAAGACACGGTGCCTAGAGTTTTGTCATCAAAGACATTGCCTGACTTCATTCGGCCTTCTACAAAAACTGTGGGAAGAGTAACACAAGAACTCACTTGCATGTTGGTGTAAAGGACTTAAATAGCTTGCTTTCCCTAGAATAAGACAGATTCCAAAAGTATGCAAAACACTAGAGGGAAATCTAGAAAGGGTGGAGGAATACCAAAGCAAAATTTATCTTAAGGCGTATACTATTATGCCTCTGTGAGGACCTATAAAGAAAAACCAACGCTATTGCTGGGGAAAGAGAACCAACTTCAGATATATATTTTTTATTCGTCCCTTCCAGGATCCCTAATTCTGTCAACATATAAACCTATAATTCCTAACACCTATTCTTATAGCAAATTATATCTCAGTTATTGGTTAACATTAATTTCTCTTTGCTAGATTGTGAGTTACAGAAGGATTAAGATAGTATTTCATTACAGTTTTAAATCCTTAAGTAAAACACAATGCCTTAATGGCATACTCGTATACTACGTGTTCAATAAATGCACACTGAATAAATAAATGAATGGATAAATAAGAACATGGACCTATACAAGACACAGGGAAATTAGTGCAACAGATTAAGATTGGATTTAAAGAATCTTTTTTTTTTTTAAAGATTTTTATTGGGGAATTGGGGGTTGGGAACAGCACTGGGGAATTGGGGGGAGGGGAACAGAAAAGTTGCTGTCGTTTTGTTCTTCAGTCTAGTTGTGGAGGATGTTGCTTCACTGGCCCAAATTGGCACCACCACTGCGCTCTTCTCAGGCGAGACAGATCAGTTGCCAGCTTCTGGACGGCCGCTCACTGCAGCTGCTGGCCGCTCACGCTGGCTGCTGGCTACACATGGTAGCCCGTGGCAACCTGCTGCAGCATACACCGTCACCAGTGACTAAGGGCAGCCCAGCTCCAGGTTGAGCTGTTGTTCAGCATCTTAGCTGTAGAGGGCAGTGTCACTGGCCCTCATATGTGGGATCTGAACCGGGGCCCTCTGGCATCCCAAGCCAACTCTTAACCAATGCGCCACTCGGCCAGCCCGGATTTAAAGAATCTTACAGATGATTTCATTGAAAAATGAGAAAACTGCCTAACGTCATCTTAAATTAGTGATTAGGTCTATGTATTTGAGTTCTGAATTTTTCCTACCGTATGATATTTGGCCCAGAGATACATCAACCCACTCCCTTAGTATTAACAGAATTCTGTCCCTAGGGGTGTTTTGAAGGGATATTCTTGAACAATATAGTGATAATAGAACAATAAATACAAGAGTTGGGTCATAGTGGGTCATTCCTTTCCAAAATGCAGAGCCACATTCTGAGGTGGGGGTGGGGTGACAGGACCAATGAATATGTGCTGTTTTCAGTGTTCCTCTATGTGTATCTCTTTGTATATGTATGTATAAAAATTATATATATGTATAAATACATAGGTATTTATAGAAATTATATATGTATATACATACATACTAGGGGTGCCAAAAATGTATACAAGTGGACACTTTGGTCAACGTTGCTCAAGCAGTAGTTCGTTGTAATCAGAAGTGTCTGGACGCTGATGGTAACCACTTTGAGCACCTCTTGTAAATGCAGAAGTCAAACGTGACTTGTTTTCATCTTTTGTTATTGGTATATGTTGAGTATTACAATTTCAATAGTTCTTTTCCTTTCTTAAAATGTATATACATTTTTTTGGCACCATGTGTGTGTGTGTGTGTGTGTGTGTGTGTGTGTGTGTGTGTGTGCATGTGTGTATACATATATATAATGTTTAATTTATATCAAGGGTTTCCATGAGAAAAGAAGGAATGAGGAAAAGTAGGCAAGTAGGGAGGGAGAAAAGGAAGGAGGGAGAAGGACTTTGGCTATCCAGAAGAACATCAGACGGTTGCTCCACAAAAGAACATGGTCCAAACTTTAGGCGTGCCATGCTTGGCACAGCCTTACTGCCACATAGTAATTGAGCAAACAGTAAATTGGTGTTCAAGTGGTTCCTCTGCTAAGAAATGACAATCACAAGTATGTATGGAAAGTATTTCTATCTTGAAGTGTTCTTAGACAAAACACAGAAACGTATCCCATGAAGTGAAATACAAAACAAAAAACAAAAAAAACCCCAACAATTTTTCAAGTGACCTGCCCTTCTCTAATGCCTTCCTAGCTTTGAAAATGAACTTGTCTTTTTTTTTTTTTTAAATCAAGGGCTTTTTTGTAGTTGTATGAGATGGAGGCAGAACTGGAAGAGACAAAGCCAGACTGTGGGTAGTGGAAATATATTGTTAAGTAAATAGTGACTGATGACACCTGTGCTTCTTACATTACCTTGGGATAAGTCAGGCTGGCTGGTGTTCCGTTTTTGGCCAGGAACCCAGCCAGCTTTCTGCTGAAATGGGATTTCAAGAGGAGCCTGATTACTCAGAATTACACTATCTCTCATCCCCAGACTGAGGAAGTTGATGGAGAAGAGGAAGAAAGTTAAGAATGGTTTCTTAGAACTGTATTCAACTCATTGTGTGGGAACTAGCTCAACACCAGGGAATGCAGAGACAGCTAAACCTGACCCTGCCATTTTATCACAGCTAAATCACTCTATCAGGACATCTGGAGAATAAATTAATCGGAAGAAACTCCACTGTTTCTTTTATGATATCTTGATTAAAGAAGTTGGGATGAATTATCCACATAAGGGGTCACCTATTTTTTCCCCTCCAATTTTCCACAACTCCCCTAAGTAGCAAACAAGGAAATGTGAGGAAACACTGACCGTTTCAACTCTGGCAGTTATTGTTGAAACTGTTCACAGGAATATGATATCTTAACACTGGTCTGCTTCTCTTACTTTTTTTTCTTTTTTCTGTTGTCTTCATTCTTTTCTCTTTTTCTGCCTTTTTCTTCTTTTACTCCCCCTCTTTATCATCCTTCTTCATTTCTTTTCTTTCTTTCTTTTTGATGCAAATAACAAATTTGGCAGAGTAAAAGTAACCAATATTACTAACTAAACACAGGAACTTTGCAAGCAATCTCTTATATCCCTATTCTAATGCACAATTTGGGGTACATGAAGTTTAACTCCCCAACAGCTATATATATACAGTGAAGCAGTTGCCATAGGAACTATTTACTTTTTATATTTGACACACGAAGCTCTGATTTAAACCATCAGTGAGGCTCAAATTATTTTTCCCTCTTTTCTACTGTCCCTGAAATAAAACACTGCAGTAAAAAACTATCACTTAACAGAATGCAAGTATTTCAATACATTCTCCAACACAGTATGAAGGAGGCTGTAAGAGACTTCTGTGGCCAACTTGGAAATTTGGGAAATTCCAGGTTAAACGAGGTTTTATTATGGAACTCACTAGTGTCTTTGCTATACCAAAATGCTTTGCCACACTCAAGGTAGGGCCTATAGTAAGCTGTATTTCTCAAACTAACCTACCGTATTTGCCGGCGTATAAAACGATTTTTTGGCCCTGAAAAATATGCCTCCAAGTGGGGGGTCGTCTTATACGCCAGGTACACTTCAGATAGACTGCCCATAGTGCTTGCTCCGTGCCATAGTGGCCTCCCGATGCCCGCCCACTTCATTCCACATACCGTTCCAGCATCAACAGCGCTGCTGGGTGTATGCTCGGCTGTTATGCGATTTTGCTGTTATGCGATTTTACCACACTCGCAATATTGCACACAGCCGACCATACACCCAGTATGATAGTGCAAAATCGCGAATCGCAATACCATACTGGGTGTATGGTCGGCTGTGTGCGATTTTGCGAGTGTGGTAAATTCGGGTTACCGTATATTTCTTTACATATGCATTGAAGATTCGCGATTTTGCGCTATCATGGTGCCTGTTAGAATGTTGAAGAGCTCGCACTTGCGCACTAGTGAGGTCCCAGGGAGATGCTGATGCAAGGGTGGACCAGACTGCTATAGTGACAGGGCGGGCAAACAGGGAGCAGGGACCAATCAAATCAGGCTTTGTATACAGCCAACAGCCAACCACAATACTGCACCATTGTACAGTACAGCATAGAAAATGTCGACCAGTCAAACCCCTATCATCCCTATCATGGCACCAGCCAAAAGAAAGAAGTATGATGCAAATTTTAAACTGAAAGTTATAAACTTTGCTAAGGAAAATAATAATTGTGCTGCTGCAAGACAATATGGAGTAACAGAAAAGATGGTTCGGGACTGGAAATCAAATGAGAAAGCATTAAAGAGTATGCCAAGGGGTAAGTGTGCATTAAGAAGAGGCCCCCACACTGGCCAGAACTCGAAAAACATGTAGCAGACATGGTGGCTCAACATCGCCAAAACGGTTATGTGGTGACACGAAATACAATACGCTTGTTTGCACTTCAGTGGGCCAAATCAAATCTGATATTGTTTTACCTTTTATTTGGTGTGTGGAAGGTGTGCGGAAGAGGGGGTAGTCTTATACGGCGAGTATATAACAAACTGTATTTTGAGTGGAAATGTTAGGGGGTCGTCTTATACGCCCAGTCGTCTTATACGCCAGCAAATACGGTAACCATGGAATTCCTTTCCCCATGGGCATCTATCTGGTGGTGGTAGTGTTGGATTAAACACTCTTTGAGAAATGCTGGTTTAAAGACTTTCAGGACATAGTTTTCTAGCTGGCAATGGTACAGAAATATCTACTTTGCACGTTTCCTACATTCAATTAAAACCCTTTTACTAAACAAATTGTTATGTTTCCAAACTCTGGTAAACTTTAAAGGCTGTTTAAAGCTCTTGTGAGATCCTTTTCATTATTCACAGTTGAGAGAATAGAATTTTGAGTAGGGGAAAACAGCCACGGAGCCATTGTCTTGCCATTTTAAAGAGAGAATCTATCTCATTCTACCTCTTCTGAATTGGCATATTGGTAACACTTTTCCAAAATCCCTTTCATAGTGGTTTCACCACGTTCTTTCTCCTGTCTTTTTTTCCCCTTCTCAGGGAAGAGGGACCACCATATATGAGACATGCCAGTGAAGAAAGGCAACAGTTCTAGCTACTTCTCCCAGGTTCATGTAAATGGCTTCAAGTGGCAACCCCTCTGCAAAGCCATAGCAGAGTTGAGAAGTGCATGCATTTTAAGAGCACATGGCCATTCCAGATAAATGAATGGAACAAGGAAGAAGCTTTTTTAGCCTTTATTACCCATATGGATCATTTATTCAACAATCATGACACTAAAAGGCACAGATTAATAAAACATGATACTTTTTTTATTGAGAACAAGGACTGCATCTAGAGAATAATGGGTGTTTATGCCCAAAAAGGTAAACACCCCATGAAATATATAAAAATATTTGGGCACTAAGGACTAATTTGTCAATTTTACCTTGGGTGGGAGATACCAGGAAATCTTAATAGCAGAGACCACACAACCTGAATTTCAAAAGAGGAAAAGTTGTTTAAAAGTATATTTAAAAGATGAGTAGGCAGAAGTATGGTGAAGAAAGCAAGTGAAGAAAAACACAGGGTATGTGTCCTTAGGAATTTGGGATTAGCAGGCATGTTTAAAATGCGAGGATGAGTCTAGAGGAAAATAAAGCTGGAAACAGCAAAATGGGTCAGCACGTTTATGTGACATATAAATGAATTTGGGCTTTGCCTTGGATGTTATAGGGAACCCTTATATAATTTTCATTAAATCTGAGTTGCATGTAGGTTTATTGTTCTGGTAAGAATAATGTTTGTGGAGAAGAATTTCAAGAACGCATTGGTCAACGGTGTCAAACACCAGGAAGTGGCCTCATTAATTTGAGGACTAAAAAAAAAATTGTGTTTGACTCAGTAATTCACTCATGAGGAGGTTAAGGATGACACTTGCCTGAACTCTGACTATAACACATTACAGAAAGTGAGTGGAGGTGATGGCTGAGAGGAGAAGGACTAAAATCAATGGAGTTGCCTGGGAGAAACACATTTATGAAAGAAAGCTTAAAGGAACGCCTTGCTCTAAAGTAAGTCTAAACAAAAAAGTATAATTGAGGGAGAAGAAAAATTGTTATCAATATATAAATAATGCATGATTGTCTACTATCAATACAATGCATTAGTCAATTTCCTTATAAAATAAAAATGAAATACTATGACCAGCAAGGCATGTGACTAATCCTTAAAACAGGCCTGTGATTTAAAAATCATCTTAGGTAGTGTTAAAATGCCCTTGCCTATCTTTTAATTTCCTGAGTGGATCGAATAAAAGAAAACAAAATTAACATTCACTGTATTAATTGATTTCAACTTTTTTGTCCCAAATGTGTCAAAAATCCACAAAAAATAATTACAACATTTATATTTTTAAGTAAATACAGTTAAGGTGCTACATTTGATTAAAACAAATGATTACCTTAAAGTATAAATATTTCCTATTGTTATTCATTCTTGAAAAACACAAAAATATATAAAACTGTACATCTGCTTTCCTAAACTTTCTTTCTGGAACACTGAGCTCATGGGGTAAAGTCGAACGCCACAGTCAACTGCATGGAAATATCATTCGACTATAGTCCAATGTCACAGTGAAAGTGTTAAACTGGCTAAGATACCATGTTGGACTAAGTTTGCTGCCCTTAGCAGAAATGGGAATTCTCAATCTGCTATATTTCTGCTCATCAAAATCTGCAGTATAAGTTAGTGTCTGTCACATGGAGGAAAGCAAAGATGGAGGAACCTCTCTTTCTGCATCATATAGTGTCAATCAGCCACTGTCCCAGCTTTTTCTGCTTAGACCCTGGCAAAGGAAACGCCCAGCTATGGGCCTGCAGTCCTTAGTCCCGTCTATTCCATATAATGGACATTATGGTTGGTGCTGGTTTTTAAGGATGCTCCACATGTATGTGAGGCATACTTCACTCTAACATCTCTGATGTTAGACTGAATGATGTTCCTATTTCCTATAAAATGAATAAGCATTGTTTACATTCTCGTTCAAAATATATGTGCTGGGCGGTAAATGCATATACATCCTCAAACACACTACTTATAACCAAGAACTACTTAACAGACTGCGGAGGTAGTCAGAGAGTTTTATTTCATCCTGTTTGCTGTTACACCCAGAATGTGTTTTCTGCGATAATGATGGCATAATGAAAATATTCCCTAATCTGCCAAAGACTGTGACTCAAGGACTCTGCTAAGAGGAAAGATAGGGAACTCAGAGTTGGACAAAATTGGGTTGGAATCAAAGCTCCTCTACTTAGCAAGTGATTCAAGTTCTAAGTTTCAATTTCCTCTGTAAGAAACCTGCCTTACAGATACCAGGAGCACTTGAAAAACAAAGTGAAATGAGTCAGACAAAAGAAGTTGAGAACCATATGATTTCACTGATATGTGGGCTATAAACCTGAAAGCAACAAAGGAACAAGACAAACAAATGAAGAAACAAAACTCATAGACACAGACAATAGTTTAGTGGTTACCAGAGGAAAAGGGGGGAGGGGGTGGTAGATGAGAGTAAAGGGGGTCAAATATATGGTGATGGAAGGAGAACTGACTCTGGGTGATGAACACAATGTGACATATAGATGATGTATTACAGAATTATACACCTGAAACCTATGTAACTTTACTAACCATTGTCACCCCAATAAAGTTTAATTAAAAAAGGAAAGAAAGACAATGTTAGATTGGGGCCCTCAGCAGGCAGTCAGTAAAGGGCAGCTATCTTCTCTGTGGTATACTTGCTTATGTCTCTCTAACAATCTTTAAGATCTTACACCTCAGGCTTCTTATCTATGAAATGAGGAACCATAAACCAATGACAACAAGGTGTAAGGGTTTTCAAAGTTTTCAGGAAGTTGATTTATTATCCTAAACTTTTAAATGCCACTCAGCAGAATTAAGTGACACTTAATTTTAAATGACTGGTTCAGTTTTGAATCTCAAAATGAATTGTAGGACTACAAATTTTTTCATAGGATTTTAAAATCAATTTCAATGAAATTGAAATAGGTAAAGGTTAGATTGATAGGAGATTGTACAGGACGAGTTTTGGAATTCAAAAAAGACTACGTGCTGGTAGGAAGTCTGCATTTTACTTACTGCATCATCCAGTAAGTTTCCTGTACTCTTTTTTCCAGAAGACTTTGATGAAGACGGTGAAGGAGAAGGGGCAGAAAGTGTTTCTTCTTGTTCAATCTCTTTTTCCAATTTTATCAAAGCAGGAGGCTCCACACCATACCTTTTGAAAGACATCTGATCAATATAGATGCATAACTTACAATGATACACTTACCATATGTAACATTTGATTTGAACACTACAAGAGCAAACTGATGACTTTTTAAAACAACATTAACTTTTCTTGGCATGAAATGAAAAGTCCTTAAATGGCATTCTTTTAAGCAGGGGTAAAGCATATCTGCTGTGTGTGTGTGTGTGTGTGTACATATTTGTACAGACACATAACACATAACATACTTAGATTAAATGAAAATACTACATGTAATATATTAATGAATAAATAACATGAATAACCATATAAAATTTACTCTTCAGCTTTTATATTTACTAGCTAATGATATCAGTGTTGTAACTGAGGTCCTATTTTGAACACACGTTTGTTAAAGATGGAAATAAACTCATCCAGAGTCAAGTTTGAAAAGAAACCCCCAACATAAACATTCTTAAATGACTTAACAGAGGAGAAATTCGCTGTTAATTGTATACTTCCTATGGGCCCAGGAACAATGGACTATGGGTTACACAGGTTACTTACTCTCTTAAGAAAAATATAATGAAAGCATGTATAGTGTTACTGGGGAAAAAATGAACAGAAAATAAAGAGAAACAATTTAAAATAACAACATGTTAAAAACTGCATGTTATAAATTATAAATACCATAAAAGTTCAAAGAGAGAGAGAGTTGTTACCAGCATTCTTATCTCCCATAATCATATTTTTGTTAGGCTAACCTTAAAATTGGATTGATTTCTTAGACGCACTTCAATTGTACCCATGTGGAGGAGGCCAAAGATAATTGCAGGATTTAAGAGCTGACAGGACCTTTGGAATCATGTAGTTATACACTTTCATTTGTACAGATAAGAATACAGATTCAGAGAAGATACAGAACTAGCAAGGAGCTAGGCAAAGATGCAAATCTAGGTTTTCTGACTTCAGGGCTGAGGCCATTTTTCTCTGACATTTTAATCAGGTGATCACATGTTAGGAGAGGGAAAAAGTCACTTGGAGATTAAAAAAACATGTGGATAATCTACAAAGTAAATCATCTATAGATTGTGTAACATACATGTTGACAGTCTGTCTAGTATCTTGGAGTGAATAGTACATTAAAACCGTATTAAATGTAAAAACTTTGATTACTGTCCTGTTCTAATGGCTTGTTATCTTAACTGACATCATCACACATGTTCAGTAACTTCTGGGGGAAGCAATTTCCCCAATCTTGATGTTTTTTTTTTTTTTTAAGATTATTTTATTTATTTTTTTTTATTGGGGAACTGGGGGGATGGGAACAGTGCTGGGGAATCGGGGAAAGGGGAACAGACAAGTTGCTGTC
>NW_017732061.1:830858-833628 GCF_001890085.2 Hipposideros armiger
CACGCTGGCTGCTGGCCACACACGGTAGCCCATGGCAATCCACTGCCACAGGGACTGCAGCCCACGCCGTCGCCTCACGGCAGCCCAGCTCCAGGTGGAGCTGTTGTTCAGCATCTTAGCTGCGGAGGGCAGCGTCACTGGCCCTCATATGTGGGATCCGAACCGGGGCCCTCTGGCATCCCAAGCGAGTTCTTAACCATCGCGCCACTCGGCCGGCCCCCAATCTTGATGTTTTGCTCTTGTCTAGGGTGCTCAGTTAGTTTAATTTCTGGTGCCTCTCTTTCATTACGCACTCATCTCCAACAAAATAAAAGGATTTATCAAATCAGTACATCTAAGAATAAACTGAGCATGTTTGATTTAGTTTACTCTTCTTCTAGGAAAGAAACTGCTCACAGGGAGGTCTCTATAGGAACCCCCACCCTGACTCATCTTTGCTTGTAATTCGGTAGTTAATTGCTCTAATTCTGGAGTTCACGTAAAGACGATAAGCATGTCTGCTGATCTGGATCTTCTTAGTAATAAAGGTGGTATTCGATGTTCCATCTACCACTCTTATTTCGATTTTTTTTTTTAGTATTTAGATGGTAAGGATGGGTGTTATGTGTCAGGTGACCTTTGAGAGCTGAAAAACATAGAATTGAGTAAAAAACAGCTGGCACAACTCAATTGAACAATTGCTGTTTCAAGAACTGTCTCTACTGAATGGAGTAATTTTTAGTTACATAAATCACTGGCTAAAGGATCCAGGCACCATTTATCATATTTCTAACCTTTTATACATGTTAGCCATATAAGGGGACATGAGTGAAAATGTGCTAGGCTGTGAATTCTGTAACTGTGGAGACCCCTGTCTGATTCACAGCATCCCCAGCAACTACAATAGCATAGATCCTAGAAAACAGGAGGTACTCTACAGTTACCGTTTGAACAAAAAAACAATTTCCTGTATTCTCACAAAGCAATGACTTCAGGTTCCAAATACGTATTTGGTT
Organism: Hipposideros armiger; assembly: GCF_001890085.2. Taxonomy (NCBI): domain Eukaryota; kingdom Metazoa; phylum Chordata; class Mammalia; order Chiroptera; family Hipposideridae; genus Hipposideros; species Hipposideros armiger. The sequence continues at coordinate 831,854 of NW_017732061.1, forward strand.
TCATTGTTTGGGTCTTTAAATGCATGATCACTTTAACAAAACTTACCAATATTAAATGTATATAAATGCTTTTCCCAAAAAATGTTCTTTTAGAGAACCCAATCTAAAACTAAAATAAATGTATTTTAATTTTTTTTTACTTTCTAATATTCCTTTATTACACTGAACTCAATCCAGCATCTCATTACTGTTGACAAGCACCTACAATACTCACATGGAGATCTGTGCGTCATTTTTCCCCTTGAGGTAGACCTGAGCTGTGTCATTAACTTACTCTTTAGATTTAGCAAATCACTTAACCTCTAGGAGTGTGTTTTCCATCAGGAAAGTCAAGATGGAAATGGCCTTCCCTAGAATTCTGATGTAGCAAGTGGAGGGAAGGAGGGGAAAGATGTTAGATACCAACTGCTATTAAACACCTTCAATGTGTCTGGCATATTGGGGCATCTCGACAAACATCACTTCTGAGCCTCGGTTTTATTTCAGTGGAAAATGGAAATTGTAACTCCTGTGTTTTAATATTGTCAGAAGGCATAAAACAGTATCCACTGCATGCCCAGTACAGTGTCTGACACACGCACCACCTCTGAGGTTGCTGCTGATAACTGATGACCCATCAGGAAGCTGCAGCACTTTTGCCAAAGTTTTTATTTTTCAAAATATATTTTTTTGAAAAATAAAAGAACAATGTAACAGCTTCATCATTAAGATGTAAAGTAGTATTATTACTATTGTCTATATTTTTTGTATTCTTTACAAAAGAACTTACTGCAGGCTTTCCTTATATTGATTTTCCTAGAATTAGGGAATAGCAGAAATATCTCAGTGCTGGAGTGGAGCAGAACAAGTTATAAATTCTGCTTTGCTACTAACTCACTGGATGAACTTCAGTAGGCAACCCTTTCTTCATTTCTCTAGACTTCTTTGAATTCTTAGTTCCATCGAGGTATAACATTTTATGTTTAATGTTCTTAAGAGAATAACATTAACGGCAGTGAAGCCAGACGAATTGAACATGCTAGAAGTCACAGCCAATTAAAAGTCAATCCTCAGTGAAAACATCATATTCAAAAGTATAAAGTAGGTCAATTGGAAAATATGATTTCATTTGTAATTGTAGGTGGACTCATGCCACCTTTCAGGAACAGGTTGCATAATCTTTCTTTTCTTTTTCTTTCTTTTCTCTCTTTTTTCACAAAGTGAAACAAGAAATTTGTTATTAGAGTAACAGCAGGCTCCACTTAATGTCCTATACAAAGCAGACTAAGTTTGAATGAAGCTGGTAACAGAGTCACACATGGAAAGCCTTGCCCTGGAGACTTTTTTCTATCTGGGAATGCTGAAACTTAGCTATGCCACTGAACACAGAACATCCACACTAAGCCCCAAATCTCTGCTTATATTGGCTTGACTACTTCAAGCTGCCTAAGGTATAGTCAGCCAGTCCCGAAATGCACACTTAAATACAATTCATTGGCTTCCTGTCTGTCTGGAGATGTCAACAGGCTGTAAATCATGAAATTCCCGTTGGGTTGGGGGTCTGCACCTGCAAGCCGACTTAAGTCACCAAATAGGTCTTTTTTTCTGCTCTCCGAAAGGCTGCTTCCTTCTGGTTTCTATGGTTAACTCTATACCCCTTCACATTGCTAGCCTGTCTATGAGGTTTTCACAGATGTATACTGTTTCCACTCCTTTCCAACTATAAGATTTTAGAGCTTTGGGGGGAAGGGGACAGCTGTAGCTCTCCAACCAAATAAGAGTCTAACTACAGAGCA
>NW_017732061.1:834541-838713 GCF_001890085.2 Hipposideros armiger
GACATGGTTTCTGAAATAGTAAAGGAGGGATTTCGCTCTCCAGTGATGATAACTCTATTTAGTTGAAAATAAAAGCAAGTTTTACCTATGAGAACAAAAATAAGTGGTCTCTTTCTCCCATCTCAGAACTCAGAGAAGCCCACAGCTCTCAAAGGAGCTTCACTGAGTGTTTCCAGGCAGGAGAATGGCAGGGATCAGAAACATTTTGCAAATCACATCCAAAGTGATGGTGATGCCTTTTAAGATGACATGGATGTAATTTCAGAAAAAGATGTTTAGTATTGAATATAAAAAGCATCATCTATCAGTGATTAAAAAAACTCACAAGGTTGTATTAGGAACTCTGTTCTGGTCAAAAACCATCTGTTGTGTGTACAAATTATGTAGTGTTATGATTCTCGAGAGCTCTCTCAAAGTCACTTTTAGTTTTGGCTTAAGCTGTCTTAACTTAATGTATATAGCCCTCCATGGAGGAGTCCTCCAGTGGGAGGGAGAACACAAAATAAGGATCTAGATATAGGTTTAATATCTATATATCTATATCTATCTATCTATCTATCTATCTATCTAAATGTAGGAGTAAAATGAGATCAGAGGATGAATTTCCCATTTTTCCTTTAACTAATATGCTTCACCATAGAGCTAAGGTAGTGAGATTTGGGTTTACTGGGTTCCTGTTTGTAAAGAACAATTGAACTTCCATTAAAATAAATCTTCAAATGTGTACAAAGAGAGAAACTGCAATAATATTTATACTTAAAATGTTCCATCTATCCAATTGGTGTTCAACTGTTTAACCTTATGTTGCAGACAACAGAACACCCTGAAGAATCTCTTAGCATATTTTCTCTTTTTCATTGTAAGTGTGCAATACTTCACACCATTCAAGTAGGTGAAAAAAATAAAAGCAAAATTTACAAATTGAGTATTGTTATGTAAGGGTTATCTTAATCCTTAGATAACTCCTTTTGAAATTAGTAAAATTTTTTTATAGCATGAATAATCAAATTTTGTCAGCTTGCCTGGCCACAAGTGTGGTCAGAAATCGAGTAACCCATTCTTACTACAAATGATGATGATGATAATGATGATGATGATGATGATGATGATGATAGTAATAATAATAATAAATGGCAGGAGAAAATCTTTGGAGGTAATAAATATGGTTATGGCATAGATTGCAGTTATGGCTTCACAGATATATGCTGATCTCCAAAAAGTTGTATACATTACATATGTACAGGTTTTTGTAGGTCAATCATACTTCAATAAAGTGGTTTTTAAAAAATGGAGCAACCCAGAATCTCAATTTTAAAATATTTGGGAAAAACAAGAAATGTAAAACTCTTCACGTGATGATTTGCCTTGAAATTGACCAAGCCATTATGATTCCCTTTCATTAACCAAGATTTTCATTTGCTTAATCAACTATGGCAAGGGGCAATTTATGCCCTATGCAGGGCTGGAGGAGAAGTGATTGCTAAAGGGGTTTTGTCATGGGGTAGCATGCCTTCTCCTTGGATGACTCAGTCATAGTTAAAATGTTTAGTCCAGCAGGATTCTAATCAGAGGGGGCAGGTAAGAAGAGGTATAATAATAAAAAATAAAATCAATCCAGAAAACAGGTAAATCATATAAACTAAACAAAGGGAAAGTGGTAATTCCTGGCTAATCCTGTAGATAATGCAACTCCTTCTCTTTTACCTCTACCGTCACAACTTTCAGAATATGATGCGTATTTGATTCCTTTAATTAGTATATTAAAACAACACTATGCAGTCTGGCATTTTAGAATATTCTGACAGTATAATCAAAGCAAACAACTAAACAAAAAGTTTCCTGCCTAACCTGTTAAGTAGGAACTCTAGACCACGCATGTTTCTTTTTTTTTTAACACAGGGTCTCGCTATGTTGCCCAGGCTGGAATGCAGTGGCTATTCACAGGCGCGATCCCACTACTGATCAGCACGGGAGCTTTGACCTGCTCCGTTTCCGACCTGGGCCGGTTCACCCCTCCTTAGGCAACCTGGTGGACCCCCGCTCCTGGGAGGTCACCATATTGATGCCGAACTTAGTGCGGACACTCGATCGGCATAGCGCGCTACAGCCCAGAACTCCTGGACTCAAGCGATCCTCCAGCCTCAGCCTCCCGAGTAGCTAGGACTACAGGCGTGCGCCACCGCGCCCGGCACACATGTTTCTTTTACTCTAGCCCTTCAGTGGCAGCAGCTCAGTCACTGAGATTTAACCGCATGCGTTCTCCTCCCCGCTGTAGTTTTAACTTTCCCTTTCTTAGGGCATATCTCCTGAGTCCTTGGTATTCCTTTGACTCAAAGCTGTTTGTCCTGTAGGCCAGAAACCCAAAGACTGGTGGAGGAGTGGCTTGGCAGAGTTCTAGAAGCAATCGGTACCTTTGTCGTACTCCCTCAAAGAACCCAAGAGGGTGGCAGCACGGAGAGGGAATGGAGTCCTACAGTCAGCCAGACACTGCGAACTTGAATTATATGTGAGTGGACTCAGTGGACTGAAGACCAGGAGACCCTCTCCAGAGGTCTACATACAATGTCTGGGGACGGTGTGAGAGAGAGCATAGGGAACCCTGAAAATGTCTCAATTTGTTTTCTTTCACTCCTTATTGAGTAGAGCCTCAGTCATATTTAATTTGAACATTTTTAAATAAATTGAAGCAATCTTTCTGGCACCAAATTATTTTGGTAAAGTAAAATGCATACCTGATGTACAATTTATTAAGATTATGTTGACTATGATGTTTTAAAGAACTTGGGGTTGCTTCTTCTGATGACAAGTTAATTTTTCATTGGTTCAAATAAAAGTCTATTGTTGGAAAGTTTTTTACCCATTGCTATAATTTGCTGATATTTACACCTTGTATTTTCTTTTCCTTGATTATCTTTATAAATTTCTTTTTGAGGATTTGTGCCCAGAGCTAACACTCACTTTATTTTATTGGTTCATCTGATCTCAACTTGAAAAGTATACCCAAATCTGGATGAGAAAATATCTTCTAATTGATTCTGAATTTTAATTCTGCATCAAGACTTCAAAGATTTAGTTCTTCATTTCTATTTTTTTGGGCATCATAGAACTGTCAGAAGCCCTGTTTGATGGTTTGCAAGGTAATAAACTTGAAATAAAGTCAGCTTAGCTAATAAAGTCTTTTCCTCTGCTTACTTAACTATAATTATGATTTCTATAATTACTTATTTTTTTCCAGAGGAGACAGATTTCAAAGATGTCTCTACATAAGAATACTATTCTATGTCTTTCTCTAGTCAAAAGATGGAGAATAATTTAAAAACTATCCTTCCACTCAGAATTAGAAGCTAAAAAAGCTGAGAGATGAGATGCTGAATGGGAGAAAATGAGAAAAAAGGAAAAAAGAGGAGACTGAACATTAGTAAAGAGTGAAGAGGAAGAGAGAGGGTGAAGGAGTAAGGAAAGAGAAAGTAATGGGCATAGACTTCCCAATAAGAAAAGAATAATTGTCACAAAGAGGTTTACATACAAGATCCTCCCCGACCTCCCAAGAAAGAGTTGGAGGGTGCTTAGACACAGTGGCTTTGACAAAGAGATCAAGATGTAAAGAAGATATTGGGGGCGTGCTTTTAGTTTGAACAACTGCTCTAGAGATGTTGACACTGATCATACTTGAAAGAAGAGGTTCTGAACACCCAAGTTAAACATCAGAAATAAAAAGTCAGCAAGCTTCTCAGATGCTTGGATGCTGAGGTGGTTCACGTCTTGACATAGTGGCAGCAGTCTGACCTACCTGGCTGCAATCCGGCCAAGCTCTAGCAAACAGAGACACACTTCTCTGGGTTGCTTGTGGAGGACTGAAAGACAAGACAGAGGTGGACACCTTTACAATAGAAGGGATTGTAAAGCAGCTCGATGGTGAACAGACTTGTCATTGACCCCCTCATTCCTCTTGCTCCCAGTAAATGAGCTAGTCTTTGGTGTGACATTCACAAAATCCATCCTACCCCGCAGTAGACTCTGCTCCACTAAAGTCTTAAAGTAGCTTTCAAAATTCTTTGCCCAACCCCTTTCCCAAAAGCTACGAGTCTCAGGAAATCTTAACCTGTGTAAATCTCGGCTGAAATTCTTTTCTTCAGTTAGTTAATTTTAGTAAGTCGATATTGGATAAACAC
>NW_017732061.1:839673-844050 GCF_001890085.2 Hipposideros armiger
GACTTCTGAACTACAGAATATTTCTAAACTCTGTAATTAAAAGTTTAGTTTTAGCTGACCCTTACTGAATTGTCACAAAACCCTAACTGGGAGACCTAAAACTACTTGTAATTAAAGGGGCTTAAAATAAAAATATTTAATACCTCTAATATCAAAATGCTCTACTACTTGACTCTGGCTAGAATCATACAAACGTCACAACATTTGATACAGTAAATCATCTTCAGTGCAATGTAACATAAGACTGTAATATCACACCGGCATCACTTTCAGAGAACGAAAACAAACATCACAAAACAGAAGCAAACAAATGAAAATTAATATTCTTGTCTAGATAATCAATTTCTTTAGATTCAGGCTTTTTTTTTTCAAATCCTGTCCAGGGTACCAAACAACAGACAGGAGTTTTGAGTGAGAAAAACATACATAAAAGCTGAGGAGGCAAAGAATTTTAAGGCCCTGCTAACACCTTCATCTTTAGTGACAGAAAGCAGTGTGAAGCAAATGGCTAAAGCACTAGAAGCTTTAGATACAATCCCATGCATTTCTTGATGAAAAAAACAGTGTCAAAATATGAAGATGTTTGGTGGACTAATGAGATTGTGTCAGTGTGCAGTCAATAACCAACAATAAAAAGTAATACCTGACCCAACTATAATGATTCCTTAGCCAATTTATTATACATATTCTGAGGACTATATAAGCCCTGGAAGTATACACATGATTTTATAGAAAATAAGAGTCATTCTGAAGAAAAACAATCATGTGGGTAATATATGGGACAATATGATATGCAGGATGCATCACTATTGTGTATTTCTTTGCTTCTTCAATTGAGCTATCAATCTAAAACGACTTTTGTATGCCCAAACTCAAATGCCAAATGTACCACAGGTGCATCAGAAATTCAATTTGGCAAACTAAAAAGTAATTGCATTGTTCTTCATTTTATAATCCATGACAGAATCAGCCTACAAAATTTAAGACAAATAAGCCTCTTCCTCAGCATCATTTCTTAGGAAAATGCTAATAAAAAGATAGTGTTTTACTTCGCAGTATTTTTGGAAGTATTATCTTTTATAAAGCATAAAATTGCTTCAAAACACCCCTATAACATTGTCTCACACGTTCATGATTGTTTTAATATTGGGCATTTCATGCCTGGCCCATAGTAGCCAAAAAACTCAATGTTTGAATGAGATAAATCTGTACCGGTACATAACTTAGAACAACGCCTCGAACAGAGTAATTATATAGTAAGCGTTAACTCTCATAATATCGAGGATAAAAATTATGTGGTGATGACAGTGATTGTGACAATAAACTGAATAAAGACTAAAATCTTAACTAGCATTTTTAGAAAAGGCAAGAACTGTAATTGTGTCAATGTTTATTTAATTGTAAAAATAAACACTCTTACCTGATTGCTATGAAATTAAATTTAAGAGTTTATAAGCAGTATTGACATTATACCTAAGAGGTGACTTTAGTTTTGCACCAAGGCAAGTTCGAAACTAAATTTAATAGATGCAGAGTATATAATAGCTGTGGGGTTCAAGCCACAAAGATCTGGGTGAATGTAAACTCTAACATTTACTACTTGTGTTATTTGGGGAGGTTATTCTATAAGGCCTAAGTTTTCTGAGGGAAAAGAAGAGTGTGTACACACAAATTTTTGTGAGGATTAAACAATATTTGTTTTTCTTGGCACAGTGCTTAGCAAATAGGAAAGATTTGTCCCAGGTTAGTTTTCTTTATTGTTTTTATTGTTATAAATTATTTGCTTGAGAGTTATCTTCATTTGGCTTAGTCAAAATTAATTCACTTTTTTTTCCCTATCAGCATTTTTTGTGCCTCTATCATGTACTAATCACTATACTAAGCAATGGAAGAAACTTCAGAATAAGAAAAATTATTATTGGTGAATTTGTATATTTAGAGTGGTCCTATTATAATGACTGTTTTGAATATTTGATCATTTATAATATATCACAGGCAGTCAATTCTACAATTTAATAAAATTTCAGGTTAAATAAGTCAATTTGGCCAGCATATATAGACAGATATAAAGCAAATATCCTACAGCTATTATGATTTTGTACTATGTATAAAGCTTAAGTAACAATTACATTAGGACATGTCATTTTGTGAAACACCAACATTTTTACTATTAATTTTCCTCTGTTTCTGAGAATAAAAAAATTTAGCTGAGTCCATTTTCAATAAATTAATGAATCTGGTTATGTGTTGCATATTTTAAAAGGTCAAATACCTGAATGCATATCTTTGTCAGGATGATCACAAAGGCGACTTTTAGTGTATAGCATTTGAACTAAAGCCTTTGTATTGAGACATATGTACTCCTTATTTTAAAAACATTTACTGATTCCTCTTTTCAAAAATATAAAGAAAATTTACTTTTACTGAAGTTTACAATAGGAAACATTTTTTTTAATTTATTAATGTAACATTAATATTGTCTTTTGTTTTGAGTTAGGGGTAAAAGAGGGGATCACTACTGATTTCTTTCCTCTGAACAAATTCTCTATAAAAACAAATAAAGAGCTCTGTAGTCAATGGTCATTATTTTGCAAAAGGTTTTATCGTTGGAGGTTTCCTTTTAAATAATCAAAACCATTTCAAAGAAAAGTATAATGCAGAACACCTTTGGGAAAAGTAACAGAGATACCCTATTCAAAAATATGTGGCAAGAGTCTCAATCTTATAACCTAGATTCTATAAAAATCTCATGGGCATCAAATGTCAAATAGAATGCTGCTAGCTCCAGGAATAGAAAATGAGGCCTTCCACTAAAGCAAGGGGTAGCATTTCAATGTCACAGGCTCTGCCAGGATAAAATGCATCAGACCATGAACGTATAGTTTAGTGAAATATATTACATTTTCACAGATGAGCAAAGAAATGAAAGCATGAAAAATTGTCTTGTCCATTTAGTTTCTATACATTTTGAAGGAAGCTGGTTTCTAGATTTATATTTAGGAAGAAAACATGAAAAAATATATTTTTGGCTGAACATTTTGTTTACTTGTGACAATTTCATAAATGAATAGCTGCTCACCTTCCCAGAGTAGAGAGCAGGTTCTAATCCTCAGGAAGAATGGTATCGGAGAAGGGAACAGTAAACTAGAAGTCAGAAGGATTGGTTCAGGCTGCCTAGTTTTCTCATCGCTCAAACAGGTGTCTTGCCTTCGACTTGCTCTGCCTTATGAGGTAATCTTATGGTTAAGAGCACTTGGTGTATGGTAAACACTCAATAAATGTTACTCTCTTGTTACTTACATGTGCTCCACAGATCAGCAGCCTTGGCATCAGCTGGGAGCTTGACGGAAACGCAAATTGTTGGGTCCCACCCTAGACTTACTGATTAGATTCTACTTTTAAACAAGCTCTCCAGTGATGAGTATGCACATTAAAGTTGAACAAGCCCTGCATTAATCGATGCTAGGCACGTTACAGTCATCATCAGTTATAATTCCTACATCTATGCTGTTGAAATTCTTCAAATGTGCTTTGATATATGAAATATGTTCTATCAATGCTTAGGATGGCAGTGGTGATGATGATGGTGAGGGGGACAAATGAAGGGAAAAAATTCATGCATTGAATGAGCCTTTAATGGGTATTACGGGCTTTTCTCTCCTGCCAGGATCTATTAAGATACAAAAGATGCCTGCCTAAAAAGTGAAGCGATAGTCACAAACTGCTCTCTCCATCACGTGACTCCAAGTAAGATAATGCAGGCATCTTTGAGTTTAAAGGTAGGAGGTAATTACTAGGCATAGCACAGCAACTGAGGTGCATGGTCTTTGGAGGCAAATGGCACTGAATTAAAATCTTAGCTGGGCCATTAAGAAGCTATGTGACACTGGTAAATTATTTAATTTGCTAGGTTCCAGCATTCTCATTTATAAAATGATAGTTTTGGAGACAGCAGAAATGGTAGCACATGTACACTGTTTAGCTATCAGTATTGAGCATATAGCTATTGTTATTGAATATTATACAGAGAATATTTTATCCTGGAAAAGTTATAAGCTCTCCACTTTCCTGATTGGACCCTGACTCCATGAAGTCCCAATATACCTACCATTTCAAGGAGACATTTAGTTCCCTCAATCAGATTCCATACTGTTCTCTCTTATGTTTTTTTCAAGCATAGGGCAAATGGTTAAGTTTAGAAAGAGTTTCTCAGCTCAAAAGTAAAAAGTAACTTGAGATGCTAGTAAATCAAGTACTTTATAAAAACAGGTATAAAAAACCAAAAGGCTAAAATAAAGTGTTCCTAGGAAAGAAACAAAGTGAATATAAATAACCCAGAGCTGAATGGGTGTCCTGAAATTGTTATATTACATTAAT
>NW_017732061.1:846760-847738 GCF_001890085.2 Hipposideros armiger
AAATTCCCTTTCAAAAGTGAAGTGTGAAAAGACATCAAGCAGAGTACACAGTGTTATTGTTGCAAGAAAGTCAATTCTGCAAGTGCAGAATCCAAGGCCATCAGCAGTGGCTCAATCACTTCCTCACCCACAGTGAATAATCAGAAAAATCCAAGGAGAAAGGGTTCCACTTGGGGAAATGGAATTTCTCATTGTCCTTCCTCTTGATTGTCATTAACATCTATGGGCACAGCTGCTTCCTTTCTCTGAATAATCCTGAAGTCGATGCTCTAATATTGGCTCCCTTCTTCCATCTCCCCAGGGCCTATTATCCATCACCTCATGTCCTATTCCAAGCGGCAGAAACTTCAAATTTATCTTTTCATTCAGCAGCAAACTAGAAAGCCTAACTATTATTTGCTTAGGTCTGGTACTTAGAAGATTAAAAGTTATTTTGAAATTTTTGTAGCCTTGAAAGCTTGGTCTTATTAAACGTTCATGGATATGTAAACGCATTTTAATTGCAAGGCATAAGCTAAGTGATAATACAGAAGATAATCAAAATCAAAGATATATTAACAAAATAATCAATAGCTATTATATATAAATTATCATGGACTTTCTTTTTAGAAAGTGAGCTTTTTCAAACAGGGTGAAGAACTAGGCTACCTCAAAATTCTTCTTGAAATAATTTTATATGCTACAGAATATGTACTTATATCCCGGAACCATTATTATATAAGTTGCTGTAGGCTCTATTGTTTCAAAATGAAATGCACTACTTATTATCTGAGTGGGGTTTTAAAAACCCACCAAGGTAAATAATATGCATTCAAGTCTCATTAGGACTTTGGGCTATGGTGATACTTACTCCAGAGCACATTATTATTAGACTGACGCTTCTTGGATTCCAATTGAAAGTTTTATGAGTTCAAATAACAAAAGAACTCACGGACAGTGAGAAAATTGAGACAAGGTCATATTTACATTCATAGTTAG
>NW_017732061.1:849846-851180 GCF_001890085.2 Hipposideros armiger
ATGTCCATAAATACTTCTCTATGCAAATTGGCTCAAATTGTATCTTAAATTATTTGCTCATGTTTCAGATTACAAGCCATACCTGTTTACTGTCTAAAGTCTGTTAATAGGTAAATGAAGAAGAAAATGATATCATTTACAACCCAACTACTGTTTATCTTTCTTTCAAATTTCAAATATATTTTATTGTTATTTACTAGATATAAATGTGTGACTTCATGTTTCATAGCACATCGTAAGTTTCCCCTATTCTTATAGCCTCAATAATATTATTTTTGCGTGGTATCTGTGGATTACTATAGTTTGTTTAAGCTATCACTAAATGTCATAGACTCAGCTCCCTTCCATATTTTTTTTTTTACTCTTACAAAAAATGTTTCAGTGGACATTCTGGTGCCTATCTCTACTTATTTCCCTTGGATAAACTTTTAGAAGAAGAGCAACTTGGTAAAAGGATATGAACACTTCCGAGCTTTCTGATACATAGTCAAATTGCCCTCCAAAGGAGGCATGCCAATTTCCAATTTTCTTTAGTAATGTACAGAGGATCCTATTTTTCTTCATACTCAATACTAAACATACAATTTCCTTAATCTTTGCTAATTTTTCATACTTTTAATTGCGTTTACCTTATTACTAATGTGTCCAACATTTTTATATCTTTATTGGATTTTTATACGTCTTTTTTGAATAGGCTGTTCATGACCTTGGTCCACTTTTCTATTGGATCATTTTGGGAACACTATTTGGGATGTTAGTGTACTTATGATCTAAAAACTGATATTTCACAGAGGGAAATTTATCAAGAATGCCATAGAAGATAAATAGCAGTTTAAACTACCTATATGGGATTGTATCCTGTCACATAAAACGTTATCTGCCAAGAATAAAGAAGACAAGAAGCAAGAGAGAAGCATGTGGAATAAGTAGTTGTCCATGCTGTCCAGTTCACCCCTGGCATACCTTCCCCACCCACGGAGGCTTCTTGTCGTTAGCTGTTGTGGAAAGAGAACAGATTGAGTGAGTTGAGAATCAAGATCCTCTCACAAATAATTGTACAAAAAAGCACTTCAACAGAGGGTAGCATATCAGTTGCCACAAAGATAAGAATGCTTTATGCAGGCAAAGACCTTTGAACAACGAAAGACAGAAGCCTCTTGATACGCACTCAGTATAGTGATCTGCTTTATCATTCATTCAAACAGATTTTCCCCCTTCATCAGGGCATCTTTTCATTTTATTTGCTATTCAAAACAGTAGGACACAAAGGGTGCTCTTCATCTTGTGTGCTACTGAAATGAAATCTTGAGGTAGGAATAAAAGAAAAAAAAAAA
>NW_017738057.1:0-1110 GCF_001890085.2 Hipposideros armiger
TTCTGATGTCTTTTTAAATAAATTATATTTCTTTAAGAATGTGTCCATTTCACCTAAATTATCAAATGCATTTTATAATATTATTCATAATAGCTTCTTATTTTAATATCTATAGGATCTGAGATAATCATTTTTTTATTCTTGACATTGATTCTCTCTCATCTATCTATCTATCTATCTATCTATCTATCTATCTATCTATCTAATCTGTCTATGTCTCCCAACCCCACCCCCTCTCTACCTCACCAGGGACTTCTCCGTTTTATTAGCCTCTCCTAAAACTAAATTTGGCTATCTTGATCCTCTCTGTTGTATGTTTGTGTTTTGTTTCCCTCCGGATCACTTTCTACTCTGATCTTTATTATGTCATTCATTCTGCTTTCTTTGGTTTAATTTGCTATTTCTCAACTTTTTAAGATGGATGCTTAGCTCATTAATTTCAGCCTCCCATCTTTTCTAACATGCACTTAAGGTTACCAATTTCCCAATAAGCAAAACTTTGGCTGTATCCTACAAGGTTTGATATGTAAAATTTTCAAAGTCATTTAGTTCAAGATAATTTTAAATTTCCATCATGATTTCTTCTTTAACCCGTGGGTTATTATTTAGAAGCATATGTCTTACCTTTCTAAATATTTGGGAATTTCCTAGCTTCATTTTTTGTTATTGATTTCTAGTTGTGAAATTTTTAATTTCATTGAATGAGTTAGTTCCAGTCCAGAAAAAGTTTTTGTGCTTCCTGGTTCACTGTCTCAATAGTTCATAGCTGAAGCCAAGTCACAGGTGAAATTCAACTTTTGAGTCACATTTCAAAGCTGTCTCTGAAACCAGCCTATCTCCCTCGCTTGGGGTTACCTTAATAAATGATGACCCCCACTTTGTTCAGGATTCTCTTGTTCAAAGCAGAAACTGTTTCTCCTGCTCTAACTCCACCCACAAATGATTTCCTGGAGTGAGGCCAAAATCCCCAACAGATAGGTGCTAGAATAGAGAGTCCTACTCCAGGTTCCTAGTCCAGGGCTTCTCTGTGGCACAACTCCATAGGCAACCACCATATGGTCATCTGTGGAGATGGTGCCCCCTGGAGTTGTGCAGGCACTGAATACAACC
>NW_017738058.1:0-1110 GCF_001890085.2 Hipposideros armiger
TGTTGTGTGAATGCACTGCTATTTACATATCCATTCAGTGCTGATGAACATATGGATGGTTTCCAATATGTGGCTCATGCAAATAATGCTGCTGTGGCTATTTTGAGTACCTATCCTGACATACACATATCCTTGTTTTGTATATTTATGCCAAATGGTGGGATTGCAGGCTTATGGAAAATTTTCACTTTTCTGGGTAATACTTAACTGTTTTCTCAAGTGCTTGTATCAGTTGACGGTGTTAATGGCAATGTAAGAGAAAGTTTCCACCTTCTTACCCACACTTGCTGGAGTTTGTCATCTGGTGACTTTAACATGATATCTCAGGATAGTTTTAGGTTGCATGTCCCTGATAATACTAGTGAAGCATCATAGATTTTTGTTTATTGAGTTATTGGCAATTAACTGGTTTATTGGTGGTTTGAGATTTTTCTATTGGGAAGCGCCCCTTCAAGTATTGTACTCTTTTCCCTACTGGGTTTCTCCTGTCTTAGTCTGCCTTGCTGGGAAAGCAGAGCTGGCAGGGAGTGAATGTGGCCTAGTGCTTTGTCACGGAGAGGGCTGAGAGAGAGCAGGAGACACAAGGGAGAGTGAGGCTGAAGCCGGGAAAGCACGCTGGACACATATGAGAGCATTTTGCCACCACCGTTTACTTCCTCTTCTTAAACAATAGATGCATTATATAGTTATGATGATTTTTAATAATTTAATAATTTAAATTCATAATATTTGAATAGAAGCATTGCTTAAAAAACTCAATATTGTAAAGGAGCCAATTTCTCACAAAATTTATCAAAATTTGAACTTACTTTTAAGAGAAATCAAAGGATTTTTTTGCGGTTTGATTATTTGACTTTTGTGTGTTTTGCATGAAGGGCACTTAGAGAAAACCAAACTTATGAAATCATTTTTTAAAAGAGTAATAAAGAAAGACTTGCCTATCATATAATAACATGTTAGCTGGCACAGTATTTAAACACGTCAATGATGAGAAAGAAGTGTTTCATAACTGATACAGAGACAAGTGGCAATCATAAAATCAAAACAAAGCCAAGTCAAAGAAAAACAAAAACTTAAAGTTATTCTTAATTCTATATCACCGCCCCCCCC
>NW_017738059.1:0-1110 GCF_001890085.2 Hipposideros armiger
CCATCAGCTCCAAGTCAAGTCATTGTCTTCAATCTAGTTGAGGAGGGCGCAGCTCCCTGGCCCATGTGGGAACTGAACCGGCAACCTTATTAAGAGCATGCACTCTAACCAACTGAGCTAACAGGACACCCATGATATTCTTACTATGATTCTCTTTCTGTAGAAATAAGTGTCCAATTTCATCATAGGATTTGAAAGAACTTGTATTAAATATTACTTTAAGGTCATATTTTTAGGATTACTGTACATTTGTGCCTTTCTTGAAGAGTTGTTCACTATATGCATAGCAACTTACATACCCTTCTGCCATGGAGACTTGTGCTTTAACTTAAAGGAGTACCTGATCCTGTGTCTGTTTTTGTTTGAATTAAGGGTTGATGGTTTATACAGCAAAGAAAATGTTTCTCTTCTCTGATAGGAACATTCATCAGTTTATCTGGAGTGTCCTGCCGATCAAATCCATTATAAAGATAATACTAAGATTGGCATTTATTGAGAGGTGATGATGTTCCAGGGTTCTTCTGTTTTTATCTCAAAGAATGGGGGAGAAGGAGTTTCAAATTTTCTATAAAATGGTTGTGACATTGCTATGATTGACTTTTTGTAGTCATTATTTTGTCTAAATATCATTTTCTACCATGCGTCTCTAGTACAGAAGAAGTAAATTTATTATGTTGCCAGATTTCTATAGGCATTATAAAGAATTCTAAGTGTGCAGTGACATCAGTAGGAAGTAAAGAGAATGACTCTAACAATGGCCAGTTGTGTGAGGAGAGCATTAAGATGTCCACATGGACACACCAGCTTATTAGATAATGATGCCCAGAACAGGAAGCAGGCATTGGATTTTCACGGAGATGTGTATTGTGTGTGATCTTCTGATTTTCTCCTGAATAATGAACTCTTACACTTCCCAACCTTCTCACACAAATTGTCTGAAACAAAACATTGCTTTGCCACAAGTATCTAAGAGACATGGATGGTTTTAGACTGTCATCAATATGGCCCTGGGACAGAAAAGCTGACACTTGAAGCTCATGAAGTCTGTTTACTTGCCCATCTGCCTACTCCTGGTCTTAGTCACCCGGAGGCAGATTGAATAATAATGAG
>NW_017738060.1:0-1110 GCF_001890085.2 Hipposideros armiger
TCCTTCGGCGAATCCAGCACCGTTCTGCAGAATGAAAAAACCCAGTTGGTGACCTCTGTCGACATCCGTTATCAGGAACGATTCGTCCATCGCCGTTTTTGTATTCGCGGCCAGAAGTCGGGCATCAACCAGATCGCCGACCGTATTGACTTCGTAGACGCCGAGGGCGTTGTCATAGTCTGCGACACCGATATCAAGCAAGCTGACGGTAAAGTCAGTCTTGCCATCGCCTGTCAGAAAATCGGGATTAATGACACCATTAACAGAAGTCGTATCCACAGCCTGACGATCCGTCAGCATCGGTAGAAACCGTTCAAACGTGATCGTCGTCTGTGCCTCACCGGCCACCGCCATGAAGTCGCCAGACGTAAAATCGCCCGCCATCATCCATGACGCCTCCGTGCCATTCTCCACAGCAAACCGGCTGTCGTCAGCATTGAATTCCATCAGCTCGCGCGAGACAGTATGGCCGGTCAGGACCAGAGAATCGCCGCTTGAAAAGTCCGTGATCGTGTCGCCGGTGATGGAGGCCGAAGCCCAGCGTTATGGTATCGACACCTGTCCCTGGACGAATCTGATCATCACCAGCCCCGCCATCAAAGATGTCCTCGCCCCGAAATCCAATAAGCCGGTCATTTCCATCTCCTCCCGACAATATATCAGCATCGTCGCTAAGTATTGCGACAGAAAATTCCGTTCGTCCGACACCATTCACATCCAGAACAAATGTCTCATATCCGATATTGTTGCTTGCATCTATGTCTACCTGAAAAACATATGTCGCGGCCTCTACATCGTGATAAGAACTAATAGGAAGAGATGCATAATCCAGTTCATCACCAATAATTGATGCCACGAGATCAAATGATCTATCGATCTCAGAATGAGTATCGACCTCAAAAACGATATCCGTAAGATCGAAATCAATATCATCCTCAATTCCGAAAGAAATACTGCCTGCCGTCTCGTCAATAAAATAACGGGTTCGATTCAATCCATCAATGTTGAGGGAATCCCGCGCCATATGAATGATATCGGCACGGTTACGAACAACCCCATCCTCAATCAATACTGGTGGCACATCATCAAATACAGTTGCAACGCACCCCG
>NW_017738061.1:0-1049 GCF_001890085.2 Hipposideros armiger
AGTTAGCTTCTGGGGGACCACGGTCATGTCATCGTTACTTACGGGGAGCGTTTATTTGGGGTGGTTTGAGAAGACACTTTGGATGTGGTGGTGCCAAAGCTCCCCCATGACAGCCTTGGCACTGCCAGTCTGTCTGCAGTGTGCATACGATTTCGGTGAATGGCTGTACCATGCTTGATTTAATTCATCCTTCTTGAGAACACTTGAGATTGTGGTTTTCTTTCTTCCTTCCCCCATTCTTCCCTCTCTCCTTCCCTATCTTTTTCCTCTCTCCCTCCTTTGCTTCCTTCCTTAAAAGCCTGTTTAGAATATCTTGATCTCCTTAATGTCATCCATTTTCTGTTCCTTTTACTGTTCTCATTGCAAAATGTATTAGATGAAGTCAATGTAATTAACAGACAAATATGTCTAAGTCAGAGAATGAGGAGCTTGCTGTGGTTTTGTCAGAGTGTCATGTGGGTTATTTTGAGTTTACAGTTGAAAAATTTAAAACATTTCCCCCAATGCATTGGAAAATCTGAGCAACATTAAAAATACTAATTTGCATTGTAGAAAATCTGGAAAACACTGAAGACTGTACGAGAAAAAATAGAATCTTATTTCCACTACCTACAGTCAACCCTGTCTACATTTTAGTAGTTGCCTTCTACTCTCTTTTTATACATTATATATATATATATTATATATATATATATATATATATATATAATAGAATTCTAAAAGCTTGGTTTTTCATGTTCTAATAACTTTATTATTTCTCTTAGTTTCTAATAAAATGACATCTGATTTGCATCAACAATGGGTGAGACTTAGACAGAGATAATCATTGAAGCTATGCAAATTTCAAGATTATTAGGCATCCATTCATTGTTCCAGTGACCATGTATGAGCGCCTGCTGTATGCCAGACACCAGGCTAGAGGATCCAGTGTGAGCTAAACAAATAGCTTACAGTCTAGCGGAAAGCCAGATAACTCTGCGACTTAAGAGGGAAGGAGGGTAGCGTGTCAATCTTGGAAGACCCTAACTCGAGAGACAGGCTGATTCTCC
>NW_017738062.1:0-1109 GCF_001890085.2 Hipposideros armiger
ATTCATAGACAGTATGACTGTTTACAAAGAAAAAGATTTAAATCTACACAAATTATTAGAAATAAAAAGTGAACTTAGCAAAGTCATGGGATACAAGTAAAAGTTTAAAAATTAATTGATTTTGGGCTGGCCGAGTGGCGCGTTGGTTAAGAACTGGCTTGGGATGCCAGAGGGCACAGGTTCGGATCCCACATATGAGGGCCAGTGACACTGCCCTCTGCAGCTAAGATGGTGAACGGCAGCTCAACCTGGGGCTGGGCTGCCGTGGGTCACCGGCAAGGGCGTAGGCTGCAGTCCCCTGCTGCAGTCCCCTGCTGCAGTCCCCTGCTGCAGTCCCCTGCTGCAGTCCCTTGCTGCAGTCCCCTGCTGCGGTGGGCTGCCATAAGCTACTGTGTGTAGCCGGCAGCCAGTGTGAGCGGCTAGCAGCCGCCGTGAGCAGCCGTCCAGTAGCCGGCGACTGATCTGCCTCACCTGGGAAGAGCGCAATGATGGTGCCAACTTGGGCCAGTGAAGCAACGTCCTGCACAACTAGACTGAAGAACAAAATGACAACAACTTGTCTGTTCCCCTTCCCCCAATTCCCCAGCACTGTTTCCCTCCCCCAATTCCCCAATAAAATCTTAAAAAAAATTTAATTGATTTTTATATTCCAGCAACAAATGGGAAATGGGAATTTTTAAATTTCCATGCACAACAGCAAATACAAAAAATAAAATCAAATACCTAGGGATAAATCTAATAAAAATTATACATGACCTCTACACACACACACACACACACACACACACACACACAGAGAGACTACTGGAAAAAAATTAAAGAAGATCTAAATAAGTGCCTCCACTTATTTACCATGTTCATCAACTAGAAGACTATTTTAAAGATATTACGTTTCCTTAAATGAAACTAAAAAAATCAATGCAATAACTTATAAAGTCTCAGGGCTTTTCTCTCTCTCTCTCTCTCTCTCTCTCTCTCTCTCTCTCTCTCTCTCTGTGTGTGTGTGTGTGTGTGTGTGTAATAAAAAAAGCTACTTCTAAAATGTACGTAAATATGCAAATGACTAAGAATGGTACAGACACTCTGGGAACATGACAAAGTATGAAGAA
>NW_017738064.1:0-1109 GCF_001890085.2 Hipposideros armiger
ACTGATCTTTTCTGACATATCTCCCAGGGTGTGCCCAGAGGAGCCTATGCTTCCTCCGTCTATACAACCCTGGAGCGTCCTCGACCACCCTCGAGACTGCGATGATCTATGAGCCTTTGTCATGCACATCTCTGTCTCATACCCTGTTCTCTCTCCTGAGCTCTCATTCCACACTGGTCATTTCCACCTGCAGACCCACAAGATCTCAAATCACCCATGTTCAAAGCTAAACTCACTTTGACCCACCAAATCTGATTCTCTCCTCGTGATCTATGTGCCAGCGAATAATGTAGTCACCTCACCAGTTCACACACCAGAAGCCTGGATGCCATTCGTAACCATTTTTTGTCATCACCCAGTGCCCAGTCGATCATCGAGTCCTACAGTTTACACAGGCTAAAAATCTTTTGAATCGGCCCCTCTGTTTCACTCCTTCGTCACCAACACGACCCTAGTTTAGAAAATCCTCCTCTCTCACCTAGGCGATTGCAACAGGCTCCTAAATGGTGCCCCTGCTTTCAACCTTCACCCCTTCCTATTGTAATCAGAGTGATCGTGCCAGATGCAAATCTCTGTGCATCACTCCCCTGCTTCAGAGCCTCCACTGGGTGCCCACTGCCCTGATCATAAAGCAAAGCTGCTCACCAGGCTGATAAAGTTCTTCATGATCCAGGACCCTAGGTCTCTCTCCAGGCTCTTTGATGCTGCTCTGCTTCCTGGGCTCCTCCTTTGCGCCCCTCACACTGCAGGAGGAGGTCTTCAACATGCCGCACTCTCTATCCCTTCCGTTCTGCCCAGAGCCCTCGACCTCCCCACTTCCACCACTCAGCAGCCTTACTCCAATTCATCCTATACGTTTCCTCCCTGATCTGCCTTTTTCCAGGACGTCTTCCCTCTCTGCCAACAGCTGATTGGGAGGCCCCCCTACAGCCTCCCATAGCATCCTTCTCCACCCAACAGGTCGTTTTACAGTCCTGAAAACATGACAGCCATACCTATAGTCCTGTTTCCATTTCTGAATCACCCACAGGAGTTGCAGCACCAGGACGCCTGGGACTGGGGTTCTGTCCTGCACACAACTGACTCCCCAGTGTCTGGCATAGTGACAG
>NW_017738065.1:0-2031 GCF_001890085.2 Hipposideros armiger
AAAAAAAAACTAAGATGTCCTCTTATGAGACATTAAAACTGAAAGTGAATGATGACATTGTGAGTAACTTAAAACAATCTCATTTAAATTTGGAAACAACTATTGTAGATCATGATAGAACATATAGAGGATGTTTCTGTCCTGGGCCCTGTCTGACACAGACACACTACAATCCTGGGCAGTTTCTACATGTACTTTCTCATGCTCGATGTCAGAAAAAATATTTTTCTTTTAAATACCTCTCAAGCTCACCTCCTCTTCTCCATCATCACCACTTCCAAATTCATATCACCTGAATCTTCATCATAACTTGTACTGACTGCTTACTCTGTACCAAGCACTGGACCTATTTCTCTATTTCCTGATTCTGTTGGTTTAGGTTTAAATCATCGGGGTTATTGCACTCATTTCCTTTTAGCTGTCCCACACACCTCTCTTATGATTGAAGATACAATGATGAAAAAACAAACACACAAATATGAATGTAAACTTTTCCTATTTAACACCTTTCATGATGCCCCCTCCATTCACCCACTAAACATTTCCTTCCTTACTAGGCTCCCTGAACCTGCAAAAAAGGAGCCCAAACTTCTTAGCATGACATGAAAGGTACTTCAGCTTTTGAGTATTGAGTATCATCTTCTGCTATTGCCCTCACATCTACCTTTCAGAAATGATAAGTCCCCAGTAGTGCCCTGAACATGATATGCTGTTTCACGCCCCCAAGTCTTTTCACATGCAGCCTGCTCATTCTGAAATGTCTTCAGTCTCTATCTAGTTCACCTGGTGACTTTCTATGCCTCATTCACAGCATGCTACAATGCCACCTTAGGAAGCCTGCCTTGCTATCTTCAAGGAGGTGAATGTACAACTTTGGTACCTTATTAATTCATCCCTTAGGATTTACATCAAGAGATATGTAGTCATTTATCACAGGCTTATTTCTCCCACCAAAACATGAAACTCTCAAAGGCATGAGNTGCCAGATTTAGCAAACACATTTTAATTTAAATTTTAATTTCAGATACACAACAAATACTTCTTTAAGTATAACTATGTCCCCAGTGTTGCATGGGGCATATTTATACTAAGACATTATTTGCTCTTTAGCTGATATTCAAACTGAATTAGGTGACCTAGATTTTACCTGGCAACCTAGTAGGGGTCTGCTTTCAGAAGTTTCTCTGCAGGGCAGAATACCTAAGGAAGGAAGTTTCTATGGACAGAATATGTGTCCCTCCCCCCATCACATGTTGAATCTCTAACCCCCAATATGACAGTATTTGGAGATGGAGCCTTTGGGGAATAATTAGTGTTAGATGATGTCATCAGAGGATCCATGATGTGGATTCATGCCCTATAAGAAGAGGCACCAGATAGCTTACTCTTTCTTCATCTCATGTTTGCACACAGTGAGATGGTGACCTTTTATAAGAAAAGAGTCTTCGAGAGAAGAAACCTACCTACTGCCACCTTGATCTTGATCTTCCAAGCTTCCAGAACTGGGAGAAATACATTTCTGTGGTTTAAGCTACCCAGTCTACAGTAATTTGTCATGGCAGCCTGAGCTAAGACAGAAGTCCCAGCTATGACTGGAGTCAGCAGCAGCTCTCCTTGCCTCATTCCAAGCCTTCACCCGTGGTGGTACCGAGCTGTGAGGATAACCCTTCTCTGCCTACATTCTTTGAGTCCCCTGAATATGCAGCCCCTAGCAAAACTAGTATCTGTGTACATGAAGTCACACCTGCTCCCTTTAACTGCTTCACTTCAGACGTCTTTCTACACGGCATGCTGCCCTCAGCTTTCCATAGTTCTGCTGCGCGTTTCAAAACTGGCTTACATTTTGCATTTCCCTAGGCCACGTTCTTCCATGCTCTAGACACTGTTGCACAGTCTTACTTACAAACTGTCTTCATTTTTAATCCCACTAATAATGAATTTAGATCGTAAAGTCCTTTCCCATCCACTTTCAGCCCCTTTCTCTGTTGTCCCTTGAATGCTGCTTTTATCTCACAATGGATTTAGAAAGCA
>NW_017738066.1:0-1087 GCF_001890085.2 Hipposideros armiger
TTGTTTAATATCTCTGGTTATAAATAGATATAAAACAAATGATAAAGCAAGTGTGGTAAAAAGATAACCTTTGGGGGATCAGAGGGAAAAGAGTACAGGAATTCTTTGTAATGGTTTCAAAATCTTTTTGTATATCTGATATTAATTTCTAAAATTTAATTATGTGCCCCATTTAAGTTTTTCAGGTGCACATCTATCTAGACCACAAAAAATTAGTAGAATTTAGAAAGGCCAATGGGAGAGTGAAATATGTTTCGGGCTAGAACTACAGAACCAAAGGCACAGCTTAGAGAAGGAGAGCTGGACCTTCCTGAGAGAAACAGGCTGGGCTTGACTTAAGAGACGGTGCGTGCTCTCAAACAGCAAAAATATATGTTTGGATAGATGAGTGAGGACGGAGTCTAAGAGGTAAAAAGCCTACAGTGGAGCTATTATTTCATGCAGAGGGAAACTTTTTTTGTGTAGAACCGTTCTTCCTTTGCTCTGTGGGAAAGATGTTGTGTTAGTCTGCTCGGGCTGCTGTGACAAAATACCACAGACTGACTGCATGGCTTAGAAACACAGAAATTTATTTCTCACATTTCTGGAGGCTGGAAAGTTCAAGGTCAATGCGTCCGCATGGCTAAGTTCTGCTAAGGCCCCTCGTCCCAGCTCATAGACAGCACCTTCTCTCTGTGTCTTCACATGCTGTAAGGGGGCTAGCAAGCTCTCAGAGCCCCTTTTAATGAACGCTAATTTTATTCATGACGGCTCAACCCTCATGAACTCAGCACCTCCCAAAGGTGCTCACATCACATCAGGCATTAGGATTTCAGCCTCTGAATTTGGGGGAAGACACAAACATTCAAACATAGCAGCTGAATTAAACAATTTTATAGTATGGAGAGATTTTAAAACTTAATAAGCACTTAGAGAATTAATGTGGAATTAGTTTAGAAGTATCAGTTTATTCAATCAGTCATTTGTAAGCTCTGGCCAGTACATCTGCACACAGAACAGGACCTCTGGGAAACAAAGTTCCTTTATATATTTTATTTATATTATATATATATATATATATATATATATATATATATATATATATATA
>NW_017732062.1:0-1147 GCF_001890085.2 Hipposideros armiger
CAGAGTAAGAAGATAGAAGGAGCCTGAGCCCTGACATAATTGCATAGCAAAGCCACCAACCCAGCAGGGAGTTTTATTTGAGAGAGAATTAAAACACAATCTTGTTTAAATCCACTATTGGTTTGAATCTCTTAGGACAGCTGAACCTGATTAATACAGACACCAACACGGGACAGGAACGCAGAAGAGCTTATTCCCATGAAGGGGACCAGTTGTAATAACACCACTCTGTTACACTGAGCATCATAATTTTTGCAAAACCTTGATTTAGTCATCTGAAACTCCTGCCAACCCTTCCTACCTCCAAACTGCTGTGGTGACTCTGGCTTTGCCCCTCATGCTCACAGGGCACAAAATACCTTTGTGCCCAGTGAGTAATACTTTTGGTTTCTGAGTAATTACAGGTTCCTGAGTTAAACGGTGAATTACCATATATCCCCATGTATAAGATGTACCCTTTTTTCAAAAAATTTGGGGTAAAAAAACTGGGTGTGTCTTATACAGTGGTTGTAGATTTTTTTACAGTGACGAGGAGTTGTATGAATTTTATGATGACTAAAACTTGAGTTCAATAACTTTATGTAATACATTTTTTTTTCAATTTTCGGGCCCCCAAATTAAGGTGCAGCTTATACATGGGGAAATACGGTAAATCAATTACCTAGTATGCTAATATCTCTCAGCAGGTAAGGCCTCACTTGACAGTAACAGGAAAGTCACCTCTGCATCATTTTACCCTCCTACAGGACCACCTCCAGTCCTACATGAGATGATGTTCGCTCTTATAGCCAATCAGTCTCAAGAAAGACTTAACAGTTGGAGAGGGACATCTAAAGGAATCAGGAACACAAGCAATCTAAAATATCAGGACTTTCATGGGAGGGGGAGAGGGATGAGGGAGAAGGGGAAGGGATTAGACAGCATAAATACGTAACTACAATATTGCCACAGGGACATGAAAGACAGTTTGGGGAATATAATCAATAAAGTTGTAAAGATTTTGTAGGGGGTCAGATGGGCACTTGTCTTGTTAGGGAGACCACTTCATGGACAGTGTAAACGCCTGACCACTGCACTATACACCTGAAGCTGATGTTAAGTAATATAGTATGTCAACTATAATTTTATATATATATATATATATATA
>NW_017732062.1:3447-4931 GCF_001890085.2 Hipposideros armiger
GCACTATACACCTGAAGCTGATGTTAAGTAATATAGTATGTCAACTATAATTTTATATATATATATATATATATATATATATACACACACACACACATACATATATACAGTAGTCACGGCATGTGGAGTATAGTGTGGGGAGTGGAGTCATTTAAGTTGTGATAGATATGTATGATATTGGGGGAGAGGGGAGCGGGGTGGCGGATTGGGGAAGGGGTGTTGTCACTTTGTGAGGGGTAAAAAGTATAACTATTGCACTGTGTTGTACACCTGAAACTAATTTTTTAAAAAGTTAAAAAAAATAAAGAAAAATTAAAAAAGTAAAATATCAGGACTTTCCAGTATGGAAATATGAAGGATTAGGAAAGAATTGGACTGAATTTTATAATGCTTAAATAACCAGAATGAACATAAACTTTTTCATGAAACCCTAAAACCAAGGAGAGCCTGGGGATTTCAGAAAGGTAGTTTCAGAGCAGTTTCTCACCTCAACACTATTGAAATTTTTCGCTGGATAATTATATTTTGTAGGATGCTGTCTTTATGCATTGTAGGGTATTTAGCAGCCTCTCTGCCTTTTACCTACTAAATGTCAGTAGCACCCCACCTCCCATTGTGACAACCAAAAATATCTCTCAGTGTCCCCTTGATGGAGGACACCACGGAGAGCATACTATCATATCATTCACCTACTTATTTCAGTCCACAATATATCTTAGAAGTCATAGCAGTACATAAAAGTCATTATTTTTATAGCAGTATGGATTCCATTATGTGGTTGTACAATAGTTGATTGCACTGGTTCACTTCTGATGCACTCTGGCTTGTTTCCAATCTTTCACTATTGCAAACAAGGCTGAGATGAATATAATCATGTGAGAATACCTATGGAACAATATAGAATTACTGTAAGTGGAAATACTGAGACACAAGTCTATGGACCTATCATGTCCATAAATGCTATCAACTAGCTCTTAAGATTGCTTGTATTAATCATAGACTGACTAGTGATAAATGGGAGTACATTTTCCCCTACATGTAAACTATTACAGTCTGTGTAGTAGGCAGGATTTCTACAATGTCCCCCTTAAAGATATCCTGCACTAATTCCCAGAACCTGTAAATATGATAACTTATCACTCCACAACTATGTAATATTATGTAGCATGGCTGAGCTTAAGATAGGGAGAGTATCCAGGTGGGCCTGATCTAACGTCAGCCGTTCTAGGAGAGCTTTCTCCAGCTCATGGCAGAATGAGAAGTCAGAGGCATTTGAATCATGAGAAGGACTTCATGCATCATGGCTGTTTTGAAGATGTAAGAAATTACATGAGGAAAAATGGATGGCCTCAAAGGGCTGAGAGACAGGTCGATAAGTGAGGAACCGTGTTGGTTCACATCCTGAAATTCAAAATTGGCCCCTGTACGTGGAAGGCAAGGAGAGAACAAGGAGGGCCGGCCGAGTGGCGCGATGGTTAAGAGCT
>NW_017732062.1:5602-36442 GCF_001890085.2 Hipposideros armiger
CAAGGCTTTGTCCTTGGGGCAGCTTCTAGTGTGAGGAAGGCAAGAGGAACACACATTGCAAGGAGAGAGGAGGGGGTGAGGAGCCCCCCCCCCCCGGGTCCAGCTCACTGGTCAACTGATGGTCACATCCTCTCAATGGCCTCCTCCAACAAATAGGCACCACAGTTCTACAACTGCAAGGAGCTGAATTCTGTCAGCAACCTAAATGAGTTTGGAAGTGGATTCTTCCCTCTGAGTTCTTCCTCCAGAAAGAAATGTGGCAATACTGGCACCTTGGTTTTAATCTTGTGAAATCCTGAGCAGAGAATCCAGACATGCAGTACCCAGACTTCTGACCCACAGAAACTGTGAGATAATAAATTTGTGTTGTTTTAAGTTGCTAAGCTTGTGGTGATTTGTGATGTAATTTGAAATCAATAGTGTGTTATTAGTATTTTGATTTTTGTTACTCTCTTAGGTAAGAAATGATATTTCCATGCAGTTTAATTTTCGTTCCTCTTACTATGATGGAAATGAACATCTTTTCATTTATTTAAAAGTCCTTTTTATTTCGTTTTCTATATTCTGTCTATTCATAGATGTTTTCTTGTAATGTTGGCCTATTTTTTAATCAGTTGTGGAAATGCTTTATATCAGGGAAATTAGCTTTGCCTGTGATATGATTTGCAAATATATGTGTATGTATCTATCTCTATTTTTTTTAACTTTTCTATATTCATCAAATATTTTGCTTTATGGCTTCAGGTTTTTTTAAGTATTATTTGTTCATAAAAAAGCATTCCTTTTGCCAAGATTATACAAAAGTTCTTCCATGGTTTCTTCTGGTGTTTTTACTTGTTTTGTTTGGAACATTTACACTTTATATCCTTATGAAATTTATCTGGTATAAAAGTGAAATAACAATTTAAACTATCCCAACATCATTTATTGAATAATTTACAATAAGAATTTCAAAATGTAATCTCTCAAAAGTTTCATTTAGTGCTGGGTTAGCAGCATTTAACAACTGGACATTAATTCTCTTGATAACCCATTCCCTTATATATTTTCTGGAAATTTCTTGTTGAGATTCAATACTTTTGTCAAATACATTATCACTTTGTATACTGATTTACCTATTTTCTCTTCCATTTGTATTTATAATTGTACTTCTCTTATGATTTAATATATCTATGAAATTACTCCAAATTTTATCGATAATAGCTATTATTAATATTAATATTATAATAGCTATAATCATGGTATTAATGATTAATATCACTTATAATAATTGTTATTAATATTATTGTATTATATTATTGATAATATTATCATATATAACAATATATAATATTATTAATAATATAATTATAACTAATACTATTATAATATTATTTTATTTGTCACTCAGATTTTTTTTCAGTTTTAACATGCCCCATATCTTTGCCCTTTCACTCTGTCCTACATTTTCAATTTCATTGTCCGCATTTCTTCCTTTAAGTTCATGCTTTTGCTGAAATAAAATTTGCCATTTCTATCTTTTATTTAAGAGTTCAGTATTTGATTGGTGAACCACATAACACCAGTGTTTTAGGCAGTGCTAGTTTCATTGTATAAGCTTTGTATTAAATTTTATTGGGCTATAAGATATTGATGTCTATTTAGTTATAAAATGCAACCACCATCAAATAACCACCTGATAAATGGGACTAGTTGAAGACTGAAATCAATGTAAAAAAAAATCCCAAAGCGGTGATTATGAAAGTTATTCTTCATCAAATGATTCAAGACTCATTCCTCAATTCATTTATACCTCTACCTGTACTTTTTTTCCTGTTTGACCCCAGTGAATCCAAGAACCCTTTAGGTATTACTTATTTGAAATAGAATAAAAAGTCTGTTTCAAAGGGCTTGTGAGACTGGCAAAATAAATGAGACGATTAAAAAAAAAAACCATACTGTAACCAAAAGGGAGGAAAAGCCTGTAAAACAGGTAACGAAAAAAAATCTTTTCAATTACAGATTCTAAAGGAAATATATATCTATGTATATATAATCTGATATGCACTATTCATTTCAGAATGCTTTCCTTATCTATAAGTTTGTAAGTAGCTGATTTTTCATAAGAAAGAATAAGTTTTTAAAAGAACATTGAGTTTTAAACTGTAGTGTGCCAGGAGTTCCAGCAATGACAACTTGCAGGTAGGCATGAGGAGGTAGGGGTGGGAAAAAAAAAGTCTTGTTCCTGCTTAAAAGTTGAAGAAAATATAACTTGTAGTGCGTCCAATTCTATTATGTAAGTCAATATTGGATAAACTGCTTTTTCCAACTCTAAGCATAGAGCAGAAACTCTCTCCTCTGCCCTCCCCATGAAGGAGCTTTTGAAATTTTTCTTATTTTGTCTTTTCCTCCTGTCTCCCCTACCCTCCCACACCCTCTTCTCCTTATCCCTGTTTTTTCCATTTAACCCTCAATAAACTGTCTTGCAACCAGATTTACATACACTTTGCATAAATGACAGGCATTTCTTTCATAACAATGTAATAAAAAAGAAGACTGTGACAGCAAGACTTTTTTGATGTAATTGTGATGGGATACTATGATACATGTTAAGTAGAACAATTTAAAATTTTCCAATAAGAAATAAAAAAGCACTGGGTTCAGAAGCTTCAAAATTTAGTTCTCACTCAATTTCCAATGTTCAAGAGAAGCATACGTGTGTACGTGTGTGTTGCATGTACATACACACGCAGAGACAAAATGGAGGGGGGGGCAGAGAAAGAGATAAATTATCAGCTGATAAGAATATTTTTATTCAGAGTATCACACCTCAAAGCAACTTACAGACATTATTTTCTATGTGTGCCATGATATAAACACAGATTGGAGAGCACTGTTGATAGGGAATTTCTGAACTAGTGAAATACAATCATGCACTGCATAACAACGTTTTGGTTAAGGACCGACTACATATATGATGGTGGTATACCACATAGCCTAGGTGTGGAGTAGGCTATACTATCCAGATTTGTGTAAATGCACTCTGTGATGTTCACACAATGACAAAATCACTTAACAATGCATTTCTCCAAATGTATCCTTGTTGTTAACTGGCACATGACTGTAGTCTTTCTAACTGATATGTTAATTCCTTTATATAGTATTAAGAATTAGGTGGACTGTTCCCTCCTAACTGGATTTTTCCTATAATATGCCCTTTGCCTGAAAAATGTTGTTCATTCTTGGGAAGTGTGTGTGTGTGTGTGTGTGTGTGTGTGTGTGTGTGTGTGTGTGTGCGCGCGCGTGTGCGCGCGCACGCACGCGCACGTGCTCTTATACATGTATTTGATTAGAAGTGGTAAAGATATTTGAGTAGTGCATCTCAAAGTATGGCCCATGGAAAGGTGTCAGTCCATGAACACTTTGTTCCTGGTCCATGATCAGTGCAGAAATTGAAAGAGTTTAGACACATTAATAGCAATTCAGTATTGTCAGGCCTTATGTTCTCTCTCCTCATGATGAAGGAAAGCTTCTGACAGATATTTGACTGGATTTGCCACAGAACATCATGTTCTGGACTGTTGATGTTCCATGTGTGGTTTGGCTTCAAGCTGAATAAGCCAGATTTTTGGAAATGCTTTGTTGATGATTGTGACTGACCTGGTGAACCTATGAATGGGCCAAGCCACATTCCACTTACGAATAAGATGTCTTTAAATATGTATAATCCTACTATAGAGGGGGAGGCGGGCTCTGACAGCAGAGAGGGAAGAATTTACACTTTTCTGTGGGGCCAAAGAGCAGACAGACCTGGACTCCCAAGTAGGTGGGGCTGACGGGAGAATGCCATGGGCGAGAACTGAGCTGGCACCTTATATGAGACTTGATGGAATGAGGCTGAAGCTTACAAACAGGTCAGGGTCTTAGCGCCCTAAAAGTGGCCTCTTTAAGAAAACAGGAAAGCATCTCCCCTAACAATAAGTCTTCGGTAGAGTCTAATTAGAAAACACAGCCTGGCTCTCCTTTGTGCTGCTGGGAATTAATTCATCTGGAGCTGAACTTCAGTCTTCATGTACCCATAGGGGGTTCATTCTAACTGGCATCCATTCTGCTTGGCCGGTACCCTTGCTGTCCAGAAGTTAAATATTCCAGATATCACCTATAGCAATGTTCCTGCTTAAGGTCTTCAGAGCAGATACGGCACAGACTGGCTGTCCCCTCTTGATAAGTCTCCTCAACCTTGACAAGAACAATGGAAGCAAGGCCTTAGGTAAAGAAACTCAGAGATTGTTTTGGAGCATAGGAGGCAGTATACTTCTCAATTCTGATTTACAGCTGGAAAGGAGGTATTTTTATGGAAGATTGTCTTAGAGTAGGCTCTCATTCCATGTCCAACAAGTGGTTATGTCCTGGAAATTGTATTCCTTTTGGTGTGTGTATGTGTGTGTGTGTGTGTGTGTGTGTGTGTGTGTACATGCATGCACATGCACTAAAATAACTTTGATATAAATTTTCATGGGTTCCATTCTTTAAGAAGAGTCTATGTTTCATGTCACATGTCTGTGGCTAATGATTCTGCTGAGATTCTCAGAGCTCTCTTCCTTTGCCCCCTCTGTCCTCTTATGGAATTTTTCAGCCACAGAGATAAACTTAAAGGCCTATAGAACTGGGGTCTTCTCAGACACTTAATTCACATCTTGGTAATAAGTAAGGTAATTATACACAACAGTTTAATAACAGTGATATCAACGGACTGAAAGAATTATTATTCCTCTTAAATGTCCATTGTATTAGGAGGGCATAGAAGAGAGTTCCCTATCTTCCTTTTAACTCTTATTTAATGAAATGTTGCAGATGGAAGCAATCAGTTGAGGAAATTAGTGCTCTTGGCAATTCAATTATAAATATATTTCAAATGTAATCTACATAATTGGGAAATATATACTATCTCTTACTAAGCCTAGCACCTTATGAAAGCCAACTTTTTCAATTGGAATTTAACTCCAATTTGCAGGTGAGGAATGGGAAAAGTACTCAACAGGGAGATCCCAATAACTGATTGTATAGCTTAATAATTGCTACCACTTATTAATGATCTTTCAAATTTTATTTTAATTTAATAAATATGTATATGATACTTGTGTCAGATATTTAAGTGATTTAAGAAAAATAATTCTGGGCGGGCTGACTGGCGCATTGGTTAAGAGCTGGCTTTGGGACACCAGAGGGCCCTGGTTCGGATCCCACATATGAGGGCCAGTGACACTGCCCTCCACAGCTAAGATGCTGAACAACAGCTCAATCTGGAGCTGGGCTGCCGTGAGTCACTGGCCACAGCATAGGCTGCAGCCCCTGTGGCAGTGGGTTGCCATGGGCTACTGTGTGTAGCCAGCAGCCAGCATGAGCTGCCAGCAGCCGCAGTGAGCAGCCGTCCAGAAGCTGGCAACTGATCTGCTTCGCCTGGGAAGATCGCAATGATGGTGCCAACCTGGGCCAGTGAAGCAACATTTTCCACAACTAGACTGAAGAACAAAAGGACAGCATCTTGTCTGTTCCCCCTCCCCCAATTCCCCAGCACTGTTCCCATCCCCCAATTCCCCAATAAAAATCTTTAAAAAAAATTATCTCAGTCTTCTGTAAAACTCTATGGAGGTACTGTTGTTATACATATATAACAGAAGCGGAAACTGAGGCACAAAGAGTTTAAATACTCCAGGTCACATTGCTAGTAAGTTAGCAAAGTCAGGGTTTGTAGCTGGATGGTATGGCTCTAGCATTTGTCCTCCATAATTACTATATATATTATGCTGCCTACTAAAGGGAACCAAAATTTTGCCACTCTGAAGCTGCTTTTTGGGATACTGACTTTAAGCTGTTTATTAAGAAACAAGACTCAGAAAGACCCTTTGAGCCTGCCCTCCCTCCCCCGCCCCTTGCTGCCAAAGAGATTCAGACAGAGACACTGTTGCTGGAGATAAGGTCCTTGTATCATCACAGGAAAGCATTCCACGATGTTTAAACAACACCACAGGAACAAAAGCAAGCAGGCTAAGGACTTTTTAAAAGGAAGAAAATATTACAGTACACTCTCAAGATGGCATGAGAGTGGGCAGGCCAGGAAAAAGGCAACTGCACCAAAGAACAAAGAAACAGGATTATACTTGAATGAGGGCACGAAATATTCAGGGGTGGGTCCTTGCTGTTGATGACCACTCCTTCCCATTAGGAGGTAGGATTCCCCTGTAAGGACTATCATGGAGACACAGGGGGTGGAGATATTTCCCTGCCTGCAATGCTAATAGTGTTACAATCCATTACAATTATACAATTAGCTGTAGCTGCACCTTTTCTTAGGAATGATCTCATCTCCTTTCTTCTTTGTTTCCCTTCACCTCTTCCTTCCTTCCCCCCTATATCCCCATGGCCCTGTTCTTTCTGCCTATGGTAACAAAACCTGCTTTTTAGGAAGGGAGCCTGGGCTTAATCACCTTAAGAATTTTCACCCTAGAATTATTCAGGAAGACTCCAAGCCTGTTATCTGGACACCCGCTGTGTCCCCTTGTTTCTGAGTTTCCCAGCAAGAATTTGCCAGCCAAGTATGTTCCCCTCTTTCTCAACTGAATGTAAATCACCCATTCTCACTTCTGAAATCAAATACCCCATCCACCCCTTTCTCCTGTGTCCCAAATGTCTTATATACCCAATGTTGCCTCACTGTCTTTGGAATTTTCATGCTTATGTTAACTCCCCAGGGGCACATATTAAAACTTTGATTTTCTCCTGTTAATATGTCTCTGTTACTTTGATTATTAGTCCAGCTAGAAGAACTTAGAAGGTGGGAGGAAAGGTATTATTATTTTTTTAACCACTATGTCAGAGTAGAGAAAGAACATCCTATTAGAATCTCATAAATCATGATATGTAGGTCGCTAGTCACTTAACCTATGAATAAAACCAGTTGGAGAGATCAATATATTCTTATGCAGTATAAATATATATACTATAATATGCACTCATAGATGTGTTCTTAAGTATATTCTCAATACCTATATCAATAATAGTGTTAATGTGTATTCTTATGCATTAAATATATTATACTACTCTTGATCACTTAACATGGTTATAATAGCCTTTGTTCCTACTTTGATATTAAGGTTTTACTATATTAAAGCTCAAGTGCATCAAAGTATGGTCAGAAGTAGCGTTCAAATATTACCGACCTTTCTTGACATTTCCCTGTCTTGCATTATGTGCTATGTATTTCATGGCCTATTGTGTTGGACAGAGGTCATAAAATGTAATACATGTAATTTTTTTTACCACTACTATATACAGCAGGCTTCCTTGTGCTTGTTAAGATAACATATTGTAATAAAGATAGACAGAATGACCAGAAGAGGTCATCACTCTTCCCTTCTGGATGTTGTGGTGAGTGGGTGTGATGACAGGAACTGCTGTAGCCATGTTGCCACCAAGAAGTTGGGGCTGAAATTTGGTACACATATTTACTGCAGCCATTGATTTACTGCACGAAATAAAAACTAGGTCCATATTGTAGCTGGACTTTTCATTATTAGCACCAATAATGCCCTTTATTTGTTTAAATTTACTTGCACTGAATTTTCTGAAACTTGGAATTGAATGTATCTTGGTTTAGGAGGGAACTGGTAGCATCACCCAGGCTTATTATAATGTAATTTCAAAACTTGGATAAAATACTTTGAAAAATATGTTAATATTATAGAAAAAAATTTTAACAAAACTTTTGGTAAAATAAAAGAGGCCAACAAGATACAGTCTATTAATTCATCTAAATATATGGGTTTACAAGATTTAGATTTCCTGACCCTGGCCCTTATTCAGGTCTAAGATTGCATATTTATTTCCAGAGGAGTGTAACACAGAGAGCTTCTGGATTGAGGGATACCAGGCATTGTTGAGGGAAGAGTACTATAATAAAAACAAGGGAATTTAAAAGTTAAAATTTTCATAACGAGTGCTAAAACCTCTTAGCCCTCTTCCCTCTTGCAGATATCATGGCAGCCAAGCTTATACAGCTGGAAAGAATCTGACTAGCCCAAGGGAAAATACAAAAGGGTACTACCATTGCACATTACCTTTGGGTAAAGCATTTCCCTAAAAAAAAATACTCTTACTATTGCTTTGTCAGAAAAGTCATGACGCATTTTTGCAATGAAAAACATAGAAAAAATATGTCATGACTTTTCCGACAACCCAATAGATCGCTGTTCTGGAAAGCCCACAATTTATAAAATGCACATATGTATACAGAACTTTCGGCATTTTAGTGCCTCATTCTTACATATGAGCAGGTGGTCATGACTCTCCTATAATCTTATTTAAAATGCTAACATTACAGAGATAAAAGAAATAAGTTATAAACAACACAGATATGAGAAATTCAGTAGAAAATTTGGAAGACAAAACTGAAAAAATCTCTTAGAAGAGATGTTGACAAATATTTTATTAAGTGAACAGGTATTAAATATTTTAGGCCTGCAGGGTACATGGTCTCTGATGCAACTAGTCAACTCTGCAGTTGTAACAGAATGGATGTGGCTGGGTTCTCATAAAACTTTATTTAGATAAATGGATGGCAATCCCATGGGTCATATTTGCTAATTCTTAGCATAGAAGATACTTTGAAAAGACTGAGGGATGGATAAAAAGACAAAAAAAAAAGAAGACATCCAGCTGTCCAATAGCCAAATAATAGGTGTCCAAGAAAGATAAAAGCAAAGTAAAAAGAAATAATCAGAGAAGTATTCAAGACAATTTTATGAAATTTAAGGATATCATTTTCCTGATTCAAAGGCCCCCTTATTTCTCAACACCACAGATCTAAACACATCTATGAGAAGGTAAACATGTGGTAATTTCAAAGAAAAGGGGTAAAGAGAAAAAAATCCCAACAGCAAGCAAGCAAAAAAAAATGTACACATACGAATAACAAGAAATCAAAATGTCTTTGGTCTTCAGCAGAATATTGGATGCTAGAAAACGTTGCAGCAATGGCTTCAAGAGTTAAGAAAAAATTATTTAACCTATGTGAAATTTACTATTGGTTAAATGTGTGGATAAATGAATGGTCTTTTATGATAATCAAGGCCTCAAAACTTTGCCTCACAGGCCCTTTTCCCAGGTAACTACCTGAGATAAGGTGTTCCACTTAAATGTGGCCAAGAAAAATAAAAATAGTATTCAGGAAAGAGGGCGTTCAACTCAAGAGTGGTGATGGAAAATCTCAGGAAGATGGTAAAAAGATGATAGCTATGCAACAGACTTAGAATGCAACCCATGAAGATTGAAGCAGGTAATTTATGTACCCCGATGTTCATTGCAGCATTATTCACAGTGGCGAAGACACGAAAAAAATCAAAGTGTCCTTCAATAGATGATTGGATAAAGAAGCTGTGGTATATATACACAATGGAATACTATTCTGCCATAACAAAAGATGAAATACTGCCATTTGCGACAACATGGATAGATCTTGACATGATCATGATAAGCAAAACAGGTCAGACAGAAAAAGTCAAGAACCATATGACTTCACTCATATGTGGGATATAAAACTTAAAACAACAAACAAGTAAGACAAACAAAGAAACAAAAACTCATAGACCACAGACAACAGTTTAGTGGTTACCAGAGGGTGAGGAGGATGGTAGAAGGGGGTAAAGGGGGTCAAATATATGTGATAGAAGGAGAACTGACTCTGGGTGGTGAACACACAATATGATATATAGATGATATACTATAGAAATGTACACTTGAAACGTATATAATTTTACTAATCATTATCACCCCAATAAATTTAATAATAATAAAAAAAGATTGGAGCATGTCAGAGGGCTATAGGAGAGATATCTCCAAGAAGACTGGGTGGATGGAGTGCTTGATGAGTTTGAATGTGTTGAGAAATGATTTAGACATTTGGGGGAATACATTAGTGATAAAAACATAGAAACAAACTGAAAATATAAAAAAATACATTAACTCCTTGAAAAAAAAAGAAAAGTTATGCATGAAAATAAAAATAACAATAAAATGTTACTTGGCTTAAAAGTGAAAATCATGTATTGAGATATAATAATAGAAAAGCAGAATACTGATCCAAACAAAATCATGATATAACTGAAACAAGAAGATGGTGTGTCTACGTGGTGGCGAGCTGGTTGGTAAGAAATCGCTGCATCATCACATTCTACAATAAAAAGTAGGGTGGCCGGGTAGCTCAGTTGGTTAGAGCGTGTGCTCTTAACAACAAGGTTGCTGGTTCAATTCCCGCATGAGTTGGTGGGCTGCGCCCCCCACAACTAGATTGAAAATGGTGACTGGACTTGGAGCTGAGCTGCGCCCTCCACGACTAGACTGAAGGACAACGACTTGACTTGGAGCTGATGGGTCCTGGAAAAAACACACTCTTACCCAATAAAAATTAAAAAAAATAATAAAATAATAATGACAACATGAAATGCTAGTGAGGATGTGGAGCATCTGGATCATTTATAAAATTTCTGGTGAGAATGTAAAATACTACAGCAACTCTGGAAAACAGTTTGGCATTTTCTTATGAAACTAAACATGTAACTACTATATAACCCACCAATTGCACTCATGGGTATTCATCCTAGAGAAATGCAAATTTATTTTCACACAAAAATGGGATATTCACAGCTACTTTACTGATAACAGCCCAAAACTAGAAACAGTTCTGATGCCCTTCAACAAGTAAATAATTAAAGTAACTGTGATACATCCATCCCATGTAATACACCATCCCATGTAATACTACTCAGCAATGAAAAGGAATGAAATATTGGTATACACAAGAAGTTAGGAAAATGTCCAGAGGATTATGGTAAGTGAAATAAGCCCATCCCAAGAGGTTACATAGCACATGATTCCTTTATATAACATGTTTAAAGTGATAACATTGTACGATTCCTTTATATAATATGCTTAAAGAGATACCATTGTATGGTTCCTTTATATAACATGCTTGAAATGATAACATTTTAGAAATGGAGGACATATCACTGGTTAGGTACAGGGGTGAGGCAGAAGAGAGCTGGGTGTGGTTCTAAAAGGGAAACAGGAAGGATCTTTATGGTGTTGGAACTGTTCAAGATCTTGACTATAGTGGTGGAATGATAGAATTGTATAGAATTGAGTACACACACACATACACAAATGAGTATCGATAAAACTGGCAAATTGAATACTATCAGTACATTATATCAGTGTCAACATACTGATTATGATATTATACTATAGTTTTGCAAAATGTTACCATGGAGGAAAATTGGGAAAATATTACATGAGCTATCTTTGTATTATTTTTTACAAATCATGTGAATCTATAATTACTGTAATGCAAAATTTAAATTTTTAATAAAAGCTAAATAAAATGAAGTTTTTAACAATTCAAATAAAGAAAAATTTTATGAATTTTCCCACCACCCAAAAATGTTACCACTGGGATATCTGGACAAAGTGCACATGAGCTCTAAAAATAATTGAAACACAAAACCGCATTGTGTTTGTTCACAATACTCTGGCAAGTATCACACTGTTTCTCAAAATTCTAAATCATCCCATTTTTTTGTTGTGCTTTTAGAGGGAGATTTACTTCCTGTATAGGAGTGTAATTCAGCCAGACAGTGAGAAGAACATTAAAAACCCTGCAGAGACAGCGCACTCTGTTAGAATTTGCTCACTAAATTTGTGCCAGAGAGGCAGATTGATTATCTGGTTTCCAGTCGTTTCAAATGTCCTCCACTATATTTATAGCTAGCTGTTAAGTTGTCTGTTGTTTTTCTTGTGGAAATGTAAATAGCCAGTGGGTGCTCTTCTGGTTGACCTGTGTAGCAGGAAAATGTGAAATCAGTAGTAAAGGACTTGATTTATTTCCAGTTGTAACCCTTCCCTTCCTGCTCCAGGTTTGGGTACCATAAAAGTGCTGATGGACAATTGAGTTGTATTTGGTATCATGGCTGGACTGCTTGTTTACACTAAGTCACCCAACGACCTCCTTTCCTTGGGGGGCCACTCACATGTCTTCTGGGCCCATGTATAGAGTTGTGTTTCCTGGTATGGTAGCCACTAGCTACATGTGACTATTTAAATTAAAGCTTCAATTAGTTACAATGAAGTTAAATAAAAATTGTAGTTCCTTTACAGCAATAGACACATTTTAAAGGCCATGACTGGAGCTAAAAGTATTCTTTATTACTTAACTCCTTATTTTATTTAAAATTTTTTTCAGGCTTTTAGCATGAAATTTATGAGCATAGCACAACACTAGGTATAACTATCTCAGAAATCATCAATGCTTGTCAGGATCTTGGAGACATAGGTGTGCCAGCGGTACTATTATTCTTCCTTTTCCCACTCTGGAAATACTCATCATTCTTTCTTATTGTCCTCCTCCTACTTTTAGACTCTGAGCAAGGAACCATAGAGGAAGAGTTACAGAGTTGAATTTTTAAAATAATCTAATATTGCTCGGTTTGAATAAAATGAGCATGTGAATAAGAAAATTAAGTCAGTTATTAGAATAGTGGGTCTAGTGAATGATACTTTGCCGAGTTGAGATTTGGAGCTAGAACCTCTCTCTAGTGCTGTAGCTGGTCACATAGGAGTCAGAGAAGGGGAAAGGATATTCACCTTCATGTTTGTCCCAGTGTCAAGGCAGAATAATGGACTTTTTCCCACTCCGATTGCCTAATTCCTCAATTAACTCTTCTCTAAGCAGCTTGGAGTAAGGGAGGAAATTTCCAGTGAGAGTTTGTGGGTTGAGGCCACCCTATATTTTAAATAAGCCATTTGTCTGTTAGAGATGAATCCTTAAATTTTGCAGAAACATACTCAATATTGGTTTTTTTCATATGCATCATTGTGTTGTTTGCTCTTTGATGTTTGCAAGATTTTTTTGTAAGTTAGATGTCATTGATTTTGAGGACTTTTGTATTTTTAAAATATTTTTATATTTTTTAAATTAATAATCCATTCTTTCAATGATAAAGTAACATTAACATTCAGTGACTTTAAGTCTAGAATACTATTTTTTTTAAGATTTTTTTTATTGGGGAATTGGGGGGATGGGAACAGCGCTGGGGAATTGGGGGAAGGGGAACAGATAAGTTGCTGTTGTTTTGTTCTTCAGTCTAGTTGTGGAGGACGTCGCTTCACTACCCCAAGTTGGCACCATCATTGCGCACTTCCTGGGCGAGGCAGATCAGTCGCCGGCTTCTGGACGGCCGCTCACAGCGGCTGCTGGCCACTCACGCTGGCTGCTGGCCACTCATGCTGGCTGCTGGCTACACACGGTAGCCCATGGCAACCCACTACAGCAGGGGCTGCAGCCTACGCCATCGCCAGCGACTCACGGCAGCCCAGCTCCAGGTTGAGCTGTTGTTTAGCATCTTAGCTGTAGAGGGCAGTGTCACTGGCCCTCATATGTGGGATCCGAACCGGGGCCCTCTGGCGTCCCAAGCCAGTTCTTAACCATCACGCCACTCGGCCGGCCCTAGAATACTATTTATTAATTTTCTATTTTAAATCGTCTTGCTAAAAAACAGTAGTGTGATATTAAAGGAATGTAAAAGAGGAAAATTTTTACCTACCCACAATCCTACTCTCTAATAAAATCTTTTTAATTTCTTCATTTTACCTCAATCTTTGTCCACTAATCACTTTAAATAGTAGTTAATAGCCTAGCCTACATATATATTTGTATATAACTTTCTTCACCTAATATTATTTTTAAAATATGGAGTGTGCCAAAAAAGGTATACACATTTTAACAAAGGAAAAGGCTGTATTAAAATTGTAATACTCAATATATACTGATAACAAAAGATGAATACAAGTCACGTTTGACTTCTGCAGTTACAAGAGGTGCTCAAAGTGGTTACCATCAGTGTAATTTTAATAGTTTTTTCCTTTCTTACAATGTGTATACATTTTTTGGCATCCTCTATAGTTTATCTATAATTTTCACTTTTAATCATTTGTGTTGATGCATAAGGCTCATCAGTTTGCTATGCTAATACAACATAAATATTCCACATTTTATGATTTTCATAAATTTATTCTTTTCTTTTCTTTTTTCTAACTATAATTATGTTAGTCAGCTTCCAAGATGACCCCCAACGATCCTCACCTCCCAAAATTCATGCCCTTAAGTAGTCCCCTCCAATTGACTAGGGCAAACCTGTGACCCACGGGATGCTGTCAAGATGACAATGTATGACTTCCAAGGCTAGGTCATACAAAGCATGACAGCATCCTCCTTGTGCTTTTGGATTGCTCATTGTAGGAATGGCTGGCAGGCATACATTGAGGACAACACAAGCAGCCCTGTGGAGAGCCCCATGAGGAGAGGAACTACAGCCACTTCCCAGAAGCCAGCACCATCTACCCAACCATGTGAGTGAGTCACCTTGGAATCTGATCTCTCAGTCCAGGTCAAGCTTTCAGATGACCGTAGCTCTATAGTCAATCCTAACTAAGACCTCACTGCAGACCCAAAGCCAGAAGCAAACATCTAGGCCTTGCCCAAGTTTCTGATCCATAGCAACAATAATTGATTGTTTTTTAAGACATTAAGTTTGGGGACAATTTGTTATACAGCAATATCTAACTAATATCATTTTTTAGATTACAGATAATCTGAAATGCAGCTTTTGTTAAGGGACAAAAGTGGTAATACACTGTATTGCCATCATTTGTAAGATTTGGTACTTCATCTAAAGGCAAAGTTACATAAAAAAATATAAGGGAGAAAGCAAACAAATATCACAGGCATAATATATCAGACCTGAATGGAATCACTATCAGCATTCTGATTTTTTTCTAAACATACATTAATATACACATTTTTATAAAAACATGTACATACTCAAATATTGTTTTTAAATTTTTTCTTTAACAATACATACTGGTCATCTTTGGATTATACATATACTGGGGATGCCAAAAAAATGTATACACATTTTAAGAGATATATACACATTATCTGTGCTCAAGCTGTAGTTTGCTGTAATCAGAAGTGTCTGGATGCTGATGGTAACCACTCGGAGCACCTCTTGTAATTGCAGAAGTCAAACGTGACTTGTATTCATCTTTTGTTATCGGTATATATAATTACAATTTTAATAGTGTTTTCCTTTCTTAAATGTGTGTACATTTTCTGGCATCTTCTATATATCTAAATAATTATTTTTGATGGTTCTGTATTATTCAGTTTTATAGATGTACCGTAGTATAGTTTACCAACTCTCTCTTTGGACATTTAGGTTGTTTCCATCTAGTTAGTGGTATACCAGTACCACAATCAGTAGC
This sequence comes from Hipposideros armiger, assembly GCF_001890085.2. Classification (NCBI taxonomy): domain Eukaryota; kingdom Metazoa; phylum Chordata; class Mammalia; order Chiroptera; family Hipposideridae; genus Hipposideros; species Hipposideros armiger. Next base: position 20,954 of record NW_017732062.1, read on the forward strand.
TTTTTACTGACATTTATTTTCATACTTATCTATGTGGGGTTTTTTTGTTTTTGTTTTAAGATTTCATTGGGGAAGGGGAGCACTGTGTTTTTCCAGGACCCATCAGCTCCAAGTCGAGTTATTGTCCTTCAATCTTAGTTGTGGAGGGTGCAAGCTCAGCTCCCAGTCACCGCTTTCAATCTAGTTGCGGGTGAGGGTGGGGGGGAGGGTGGCACTCAGCCCACCATCCCATACAGGAATCAAACCCACAACCTTGTTGTTAAGAGCATGCACTCTAACCAACTGAGCCATCTGGCTGCCCTCTGTATGTTTTTCTTAAGATGAATTTCTTAGAGCTTACAGAAAAATCATATGCATACACATTCATAGTGGTTAGAAACATTAAAATCTATTCTATGGAGGCTATTGGGTGGGGATCTAGCGATATTTGCTCCTTAAGCTTTCCCTGGTACTCCAGCGCTATTTATTGAATAACGTTCAGTGTCAGCAGAGATCTAAAATGGCTCCTTTATGTTCATAGGTTCTGAATTAATTATGTGCTTTTGATCAATCAGTCCATTTAAATCCTGGTGTTTCAATTCTTTTGTTTTGAATTACGGAACTTTGTACTACACTTTGTTATTTGGTAAAAAAATCTTACCTCTTCTCAACTCATTTGCTTGCCTAGTTGAAACAGGTAAACTATAGAATAATTTCCTCTGTTTCAAAAAAAAGTCTTTATGATTTTAAATTGGAATGAGGGAAAACTGATATATTTAAGATACTGAGTTTTTCCATTCAACAAATATGCTTTTCCATTTTTCTAATTTTACCTTTATATGCATGCATAAGCATTGTGAGAATATTTTTTCCATTATTCTTTTAAATTAGTTATTGCTAGTATAAAAGACAGCTTAATTTTATATATTTCCATTTCCTCTTGCATCTGGTTCCCTTACTGAACTTCTCTGATTAGGTCTAGCCCAGGGGTCAGCAAACTGTGGCTCGCAAGCCACATGCAGCTCGTTGGGTACATACATGTAGCTCTGAAGTAAAATTGAAAATGAAGATAAAACTATCAAAGTTTCATTTATAAAATTTTTAAAGAATATTATTCACATAATGGTGATTTCATTTGTTTTATGGCTCTCGAATAACTTTTAAATTGTTGTGAGGGACATGATTGGCTCTTCATCTCAAAAGTTTGCCAACCCCTGGTCTAGCCTATTTTCAGTTATTCTATAATTTTGCATTAGCAAATGCAATTTTTGCATTTGATTTCTAAGTAGTTTATCAATCTCATATAATGATCATTGAGAAATGTTTGTTTTCTTGTCAAGCATTTATGCATCTTCATCATCATCATCATCATCATCTCCTTTTTTATGGTTAGAATCCAGGATTCAGTTGAATCCTTGTGTTGGTATCAGGCTTCCTGACCTTCTTCCTGCCTGTAGGAAAATGTTTCTAGTGTTTCAAAATAACTGTGCCAGCTGAGGAAACATATGGCAAACTCAAAGGGAGTAATACAGATGAGTTAATTTACTACAATCTGTATCCCTACCTCCTCACCTCCCCTTCCAATTCCACCCTCTACTCCACTCAACTCAAACCATGCTTGCAAAAGACACCAAGGGCAAATCTAGTCGACACTTTTCAGTCTTTTTGCTAATGGAATTTACTGCTGTATTTGACACCATTAACCCTTTCTATAATTTATAAATACCCTCTTACCTGGGCTTCCTTATACCCCTTTCTCCTATGTCTATCCTCCTTCAGGCTCTTCCTCCATTCATCTCACAAGAGATGGTCTCTCTGAGTTCTCTTATCCACCGACAGGTTTCTGGAACTGATCCTATAAGTTGATAGTTTCCACCTTGGAATCTGTTCAAGGGCATGACAGGTAAAAATAAAGTCTGCAGCCTATGAACCCTTTTATCACATGCACTTCCAAGCCTGGCTTTTTGGTTCTTGCCCCCAACTTTTTTTTTCTATACTGTTTTTATTTTTTTTTATTAGTTGCAGGTGTACAAAACAACGTAATATTACACATTTCACCCCTCACAAAGTGACGATAACCCCCCTCCCCCAATCTATTGCCCCTCTGACATTGTATTTATCTATGTAATATATCTATTACAATTCCACTGACTATAACTTTTGTGATGAATGTTTTAGAAAGCCCGAGACAGGGTTCGAAATGGTCTGTTTCATATGGATCCAACCAACTGTTTACATTCCAGGTTTCAGGATCCCGTTCTTTTGCAATCAGTGTCCACACTTTCCCATGAGAAACCTGGCAAGCTGTGACTTTCACTGTCCTTGTAATTCAGTAACCCACATATCAATTTTGCATTTGATTCTCAGCAGCATCAGACCTGTGACTGTAAGAAGTAAGAGCTTCTTTTAGGACTGACAAGGAAACTCTTTGATCCTTGGACTATAACTTGAGCTGGAACTTAACAATCTTGAGCTTGTCATTTTCTCTTTGTGAGCACTCGAGTGAACTCCAAAGAATCTATCCCGTATCACGGGCCCTTTCAGTTGTCATTACTGCCATTATAATCAAGTGCAGCAGCCTCTTGGACTCCCAAAGCGTAAGTTTCATTTGGCCTTGATTCACAATCAAACACAAGTGATCGCTTGATTAACTGTGAGGTCACCACATGCTGTTTTCCTAGCATCCCATTTCCCATTGGCAAGGAGCTCAGCACTGTGCCCAAACCCAAAGGAATGGCCAAGCCAAAATCCTCTGTTTGAGAGTCAACCTCCTGGGACCACTGCTGGTACCAATTTTGTATCAGTCTGGATCCAACTGAGAGAAAAACGACACAGCTGACCCTTGAACAATACAGGTTTGAATTGTGCAAGGTCCACTTACACGCAGAAGATTTTCTTCAATAAATACTGTAAATGTATTTTTTTCTTCCTTATGATTTTCATAATAATATTTTCTTTTCTCTAGCTTACTTCCTTGTAAGAATACAGTATATAATACATAGAACACAAAATATGTGTTAATCGACTTTTTGTTATTGGTAAGGTTTCTGGTCAACAGTAGACTATTAGTAGTTAAGTTTTTGGAGACTCGAAATCATACATGGATTTTTGACTGTGCATGGGATCAGCGCCCCTAACCTCCCCACATTGTTCAACGGTCAACTGTAGTTCGAACAGGGAAAGACTGACACAAAGAATTATTAACTATAATGGGATTGGCACAATGAAGGATTGGCTAGTAAGAAAGTAAAGAAAGGGGCGGCCGGTTAGCTCAGTTGGTTAGAGCGAAGTGCTCACAACACCAAGGTTGCTGGTTCGATCCCCACATGGGCCACTGAGCTGCGACCTCCACAACCAAATTGAAACAGCTACTTGACTTGGAGCTAATGGGTCCTAGAAAAAGACCCTGTTTCCAAATTAAAAAAAAGAAAGAAAGAAAGAAAGAAAGAAAGAAGAAAGAAAGAAAGAAAGAAAGAAAGAAAGAAAGAAAGAAAGAAAGAAAGAAAGAAAATTGTTAAGAAAGATAACTAAAGAATGTAGACATAGCAGATACAAGGAGCTGCCACTACTTTGGTAAAGCTAAGACAGAGCACACCAGGAAGTTGCCTCTTCCCATAGGGCTGAGATCCAGACCTTCTTGGAGAGGGTGCAGTAATGATTCACTGACTGGCAAAGAACTTGCTGTAAATCTTCCTTCTAGGGTGAGGAGAGCAGTAGTTGACGGGGCAGTGTCTCATCAGAGACACGCTGCTACAAAACTGCTTGAGGGAGGGTGCCAGGAGAAGCTACTGACGGCTAGCTGCTTCTGGCCACCACATATTGCACGCACTGGGCGCTGGAGACACTGCCTGCTCTGCAGGAGACTGACGTTGGAGAAAAAGACATGTGAGTTCTAAGAGTCAGCCAGGCCAGCACACTGGAAGCAGGAAGCCAAACGCTTTCTCCTGCAATGTGTCTCTAGCGCCCTCAGTTGACAAGGAGTCTGTGTGTCAACTGTAAAGTTAAATTATTTAGAGACCCCAGATACATTTCAACAGTGCATTTGGAGCTGATAAGCAATAAATTGATAACCAGCACTAGAATATGTAATGTGGAAAAAATTAACAACGCAACTATTTTCTTCCACTGTGCTTCCTGTCTTAAAAAATTGTTTAGAGTATTTTGCACCTTGAAAAAGTTAAATTTGTAGACTGTCAGAGTAATATGTTTTTTCTTTATTATTGTGAAAGTTTGAATGTTTAAAAGGATTTCTCATCTGAAAATAACATAATTATTCTCCAAACTCTGTTCTGTGTCTTTAAGCCTAATTATCATGATAATTGATACACTACATGCATAAGATTTAATCCCAGCAAGCTATTTTGTTCTTGATCCAAATGGTATCATAATTAAAAATTTCATTTCAGTTGAAAAACAACATATTTGGTTTTAAATGTGAGTAAATATTTTAAAGGCTTTTCTTTATGATTTATGGATACATTTTGTATGGTGGTTTTAATTTTTACAGCTTGCTTGCTTTATTTATTTATTTATTTATTTTTATTAAAATATAGTTTAACTGGCAAGTTTTCTAAATTTTTGGAGTTTCAATCTCCTCATCTGCAGTAGAGGAATTATAATACTTACCTAATAGTATTGTTACAAGGATTAGATATATTTTATCTAAAATACTTATTAGAGTACCTGGCACATATTAGGGGCCTAATATGTAATAGTGATTATTGTTTTTAGGAATATTAACATTAGTATTATTATTAGCATTGAATTTATAATATATGCATATAATTTTGCATCTTGTATTTTTTACTCAAAATCACCTCTTATTATAAAAATGTTTCCGAAACATAATTACATTTCATTTACTTGTTTTGAAATTAATTTTTAATATTGAATTTCATAGATTATATATCTACATTAATTAATTCTGATAAAAAGATAGCCAAGACAACGATATTTATGACAAAGAAAATTTTTGTAATTCTTCACAATATGACTTTCCTGTTTTTAAATGGTGTCTCAAAACCATAAGGTAATGTTACCCCAGAATTCTTTTCACTTCTTGTCCTATCTTGTACACTCAAAATGCTTAAATAATGTTTTTCATTTTCTACTAACAATTTGAACATGATCTAGTCTCTGAAAAAATTTTGATGCTTTGTCTTGGAATATTCTATTAGCCATAGTAGGAAATCTTATTAGATTACTCAGTGTGTTGTCTTTTGGCTATGTCAATTTGGTTAGGCTCAAGTTCCCAGTTATTTACATGAGGTCTGACAATTATGTTCGCAAACTTGTTGCAATGATGTTGCTAACCTTTTTTTATATCAGAAGGATTAGTCATTATGAATTTGTACAAACTGAAAAAACAGTTAACCAAGTTTACTATTTGGAAGTGCTAAAAAGGCTGTGTGAAAAAGTTAGACGACCTGAACTTTTCACCAACAATTCATGGCTCTTACATCACGACAATGCACCAGCATCATGACAATGGCACTGTCTGTGAGGGAGTTTTTAGCCCATAAACAAAGATCTGTATTGGAACACCCTCCCTACTCACCTGATCTGGCCCCCAATGACTTCTTTCTTTACCCGAAGATAAAGGAAATATTGAAAGGAAGACATTTTGATGACATTCAGGAGGTCAAGGATAATATGAAGATAGCTCTGATGTCCATTCAGAAAAAGAGCTCCAAAATTGCTTTAAAGGGTGGACTAGGTGCTGGTGTCAGTGCATAGCTTCCCAAGGTGAGTACATCGAAGATGACCATAGTGATATTCAGCAATGAGGTATGTAGCACTTCTTCTAGGTTGAGTTCATGAACTTGTCTGACCTTCCTATACTAATCTAGTTAGTTAGGCATTATAAAAGTATTTTGCAGATGTGATTTAAGTCCATAATCAGTTTATTTTAAATAAAGTAGATTATCAAAGATAACTAGGATGGGCCTGGTTCAATCAGTTGAAAGGTCTTAAAAGCAGAGCTGAGGCTTCCCTGAAGAATAGATTCTGCCTAAGTACCGCGGCAGTTTCAGTGTATGCCTCATGGTTCCAGTCTGCCCTTCCTGATGGCCAGCCCTATTGATTTCCAACTTGCCTAGCCAGCCCTCACAATTGTATAAGCCAATGCCTTGCAATAAATCTCTTAACATTAACGGTTCTGTCTCTCAACTTAATTTTGTCTTCATAGAAGTAATATAAATGCCATGGTAGAATACTGGTAAAATAGAGGAATAATCTTTCCACTCTAACATAACCACTGTTAACAGTTCCCCCTGTGTGCATCTGCGTGTTTGTGTGAGAACTGTCATCAAAGGGCAAATATAATTTTGCTTTTTAAAAACATGTTTGGATTTCCAATTCTGGAAAAGCTAAATTGGACATTATTTCTCTCTGTTCTTCCTATAAATACCACTAAAATCCCTATACATAATATATAAAACAAACATAGGAAGAAAACTTTCCAAAATGTTGGGGAGGATGTGGTATATTTGCTAGGGTCCTTGGGACTTGAAGAACAGCATGTGAGTGAGTTCCTTGGGTTTTAGTTTTCCTTTTGCCTCATATGTATCCCAGACAAGACAGTGGAGAAGTACACAGCTCAGAAAAGCCAACAGGTACAGAAAAATATGTTAAATACTATACTTTCAGTTATATAACATTCTTGAAATGACAAAGTTATACAGATGAAGAGCTGATTAATGATTTCCAGGGGTTAGGGATGTATGCAAGAATGCAATTATAATGGAGTAGTACCAAGGAATTTCTTTGTGGTAATGGAGCTGTTCTGTATCTAGATTGTTATGGTGGTTACATGAAACTATATACTTGAAAAAAATGCACCAAACAACACACACACACACACACACACACACACACACTCACACCACAAAAATCAATGCAAGTAAAACCCAGTGAAATTTGAATAAATTTGTAGTGTCATTGACCGTATGAGGTGGGACAATGAAGTGCTAAAGAACTCATCCTAGAAAAAGTGCTACATACGTTATTGCTAAATATCACTACGGTCACCTTCAAAGTACTCCCCTTGGGACGCTACGCACCAATGCCAATGCCTAGTCCACCCTTCAAAGCAATTTTGGAACTCTTTTTCTGGAATGGCCATCAGAGCTGTCATCATATTACCCTTGATGTCCTGAATGTCATCAAAATGTCTTCCTTTCAAAAAAATCAGACAAAAATATAATAATAATAATAATAATAATAATAATAACTACACACAAAAAAACCCCAGACAAAATCCTGGCAAGATAATCTTTGCATTGTATGTTAGAGTACAAACTTGATGATCAGCTTGCCAAAGTTTGAAGCCTGGTGCCACCATTAACAGACAAGGAGTCCCTGGCAATGACATTTACCTCTCTGTGCATCAGTTTCCTCATTTGTTATGTATGAATGATGATGACTATAGTGATGACCATGATGGCGATAATGATGATGATTATGATGATATTTGATGATGCTTGCATTGGAGGTTGACGGTGAAGAATAAACAAAATAATACACAAAAAGCACCTATAATTATCTCTGGTACACAGTAACTCTCAATAAGTGCTTGTTTTTGGTTTTGCATCTTGAAAGATTTACACAAAAGTAAAACGTTTATAGTCACATACAGACAAAATTGAGAAAAATGAAGAAACCATGATGGTTGGGTATCATCATTTCCATTTGAGCAAATCATATGATGCACTTGGGAAATGTAATAATTGTGGTGTAATGAATGGGTTTTGGGACAGAACTGACTCAGAATCAAGTCCTGCCTTTGACATTTACCTGCTGTGTGACTTTAGAAAACTTACTAAACTTCTCTAAACTAAGCCATGTTTCTTCATTTGTAACAGGGAGTAATAATAGTGACGGCACCTTGGAGATGTGGCAAGGATTCTTAGAGACATTGCACAGACCTGGAACAGAGTGATAGCTCAGCAATGACATCTACTTTTATTACTATTATGTGACTGCTATAAACGCTGTCTACAATACAGTCCAATACTTGAATGTCACATTATTCTGGGGAATTTTTTGAATTTTCTAATCAAGAGAAGAAATATTTCCATAAGCTTAGCTATATAACCACGGCTTAGCTATGCTAAGCAATATTTCTGGAATGGCAAATCCTGTCCTTACTTCCTTCGTTGACTTTCCTGCTTGCATTTGTTATGTCTATTCCTAATGTTACCTCCTGTATTCAGTTCCAGTTCTTGAAAGCTTTGGCCTGAACAATGGCAATGCCTTCTAAATATTTCCCCCAGCTTCCAAAGCTAGTGAATCTCAAGATGGTGGAGGGCAGGCTGGGTTTGACTGTGAGAATCATAATTTTTTTTAATTGGGGGAGGGGAACAGTGTTGGGAATTGGGGAGGAGGACCAGCCAAGTTGTTGTTCTTCAATCTTAGTTGTGGAGGGTGACTGTCGGCAGCTCGTGGCTTCTAAGCTCAAGGTGCTGTGTTATAATCTTAATTGTGGGTGGCCATAGGTAGCCACCATCCCATGTGGGAGTCAAACCGGCAGCCTTGTTGTTAAGAGCACACGCTCTATCACTGAGCCATCCAGGTGGCAGCTCAGCTCAAGGTGCCGAGTTCAGTCTTAGCTGCAGGTGGGCGTATCCCACCATCAAACAGGCAGTCTTGTTGTTAGGAGCACATGCTTTCACCAGCTGAGCCATCCTGCCACCGGTTGGCAGCTCAGCCCCAGTACAGCATCACTGGCCCATGTGGGAATCAAACCAGCGGCCCTGTTGCTCAGAGCTCGCGCTCTTAAGTTAACTCTTAACCAATTGAGCCACTCGGCCAACACAAGAATCATAATTTTTCAATGGAAAGGGTTCACTGATAAATTATATGCATATAACCACCTGTATTCTCACACCTGTCAGATTCTGTCCCCATCGCATCTTTGATCAACATAGTGTGTATGTATTACATGTTGTTAATGGGAATGTGGTAAAAGTCTCTTCACTTGCTACTGAATCAGGCTGTCAAAAAACAATCCTTTCAATTGTGTCTTTATAGGCTAATTATTAATGACACATTTGTTAACCACTCATTTTTTGTCAGGCACACAATATGGCGTTGAAAAATTTGCATAAAAGTCACCCTGAGAGGAGAAAAGCTCTTATACCTATTTTAATTATGAGGAAACTACAACTTGGAGGCATAACATCACTAAAAGGAAAGAAGCTAAGACTCAGTGCCATGTCTGTCAGCACTGAAAGCCTAGAAAAATGACTATTTCCTGTGTGTTGGGTTTCATATAGTTTGCCACAAATGTATAAGATACAATCCTTGTCCCTGTCCTCCAGTTGTTTTAAAAGCAATTGGTTCATAACCAAAGTTAACTTGAAATACACAGAATATTTAGTGGCTATTGTGTGTGGTATTTTCTTATAACCACAGAATGAGTACAGGGAAGAAGGAGCCCAGCTTACCAGAGATGGCCTACTGAAAAAGGTGGAGTTTGGACAGGATATGGAAGGTGGAGGAAATAGGTTAGGCAAATTGTTATGCAGTCTAAAAATAGAATAGGTAGAAGCAACTTGGCAATGGACTTGGAGGTAATGAATGTTAGGGGCTGGGAAATAAATTTAACTAGGAATTATTGAGCCATTTAATTGCCATAATTGATTAGTAAGCACTAGGGAGCCATTTCAAGTTCTTGAGCAAGAGACTGAAAGATTTATGGTATGTTTTCAGAAAATTAGCCTGGTAGCAAAGTGTTGGAGAAATAGGGCAGAGGATGGTAGTGGCACTGGGGGAAGCTGTTATGATAAACTATGTTGGTTATCATGGTGATGGCAACTCAAGGATACATCCTAGAGTCAGGAGGAAATGACCTGTGTGTCCCCTTTTCTCACTTAGCTTAGCACTACTGTCATAGATGAACATCCTGTACATTAATTTTATATTTAACATAGGTATGACTCACTTCAAGATTTTGAAAAATGTATCCTTATTTTTCATGTTACAAGCTGCCACAATCATTTCCTTCTACTATATTTTTTTTTCTTTTTTTTTTTTTTAAGCTGAGACATCTTGCTACCTGTTGGCAGCTCAGCGGCTGCTCAGCTCGGGCCAGGATTCGAACCTCTGTTGCTTTACTATATTTTTTTTAAATCATGGAAACCAAGGCTGGCTGAGTGGCTCAGTTGGTTAGAGTGTGAGCTCTGAGCAACAGGCTTGCTGGTTCGATTCCCACATGGGCCAGTGAGCTGCGCCTGAGCTGAGCTGCTGCTGAGCTCGTGAGAGCACGCGCTCTTAGCAGCAAGATTGCTGGTTCGACTCCTGCATGGGATAGTGGGCTGCATCCCCCCACAACTAAGATTGAAAATGGCACCTTGAGCTGAGCAGCCACAAGATGCCGATGGGCAGCCAGATGGCTCAGTGTGCAACAAGGTTGCTGGTTTGACTCCTGCATGGGATGGTGGACTACGCACCCCCACAACTAGATTGAAAGCAGCAACTGGACTTGGAGCTGAGCTTGCACCCTCCACAACTAAGATTGAAGGATGACAAGGTGACTTGCAGCTGATGGATCCTGGAAAAACACAATGTTCCCCTTCCCCAATTCCCAACACTGTTCCCCTCCCCAATTCCCCAATAAAAACCTTTAAAAAAAAAAGCATGGAAACCAAAGGTATTGCTATGCCTCTGTGTACTGCAGATGAATCAAGATGGCTCCAGTTATTTACTTTAAGAAACAGAACCAAAGCTCTTAGACTAGACCAGTTCTTACTTTACAACATTGACTAGCACCATTTTGCTTTTCAAAATAAAAATTTGGTTTCCTAGTTCCCCTAAATCCTATCCAATCCCAGGCCCTTTACATGATGTCCCACTTATGTTCATAGCATAATCCCACTAATATTGTAACTATAACTTCGCTTTTTCACCCCTAGGTCACAACAGTCTGGGGGTAAAAATAACGCCATAAATAGTACAGAAAAGAGCTTGTTTACTTTCTCCCTTCCTTTTGTAATTGAAGACTGTGGGGATCTAATTGACTTAAAATTCCTTCCCATCACACCTGGTGGGGCCTGACCCTTGTTCTTTGGACTATCCCATAGCATCTGCCATTTTCTTCTGGCATGCACTACTGTTGTGCCATTTTCTACTCTTGTAACCTGGTTGTGACGTTGATAGCGTAGGTAGAAAGGTAGAAATGAGCAGGAGATGGAAGGATCTAGTCCCAGTTCGGAGGCACCTTGCAGCTGCTCCTCCTACTTGGGTCACAGATAGGCAGCCCTGCAAGACATTGAAAACAAAGGTGAGCATAAACACCTTGCTCAGCAGGATATTGAGAACAAGACAACATTATGGTTTACACCCCACCCCCACCCCTTTCACCCCTGCTTAGCAGGCTTTCCTAAAGAATTATGAGAAGATAGTGGGCTTGCACATGCCCCTAAATCAAGAATATATGTCATTAGAAGAAGGAAAAATGGCGGAGAGGAAGGAGAAATATCCCATTTATCAGAATGTACATCCTGCTTCCCAGGACCATACATTAAAGTGTTGCCCCCTTTTTAATGAGCTTCTCAAATAAATCACAGGAAATTGATGGATTCACACTTAGGCCCTTGGGAACAAGAAGGGAGGATAGGACACGTCAGCAGAGAAAGAGAAAGATACTGGAGAGGAAGAGGGGAGACAATTCTACCCATAGATATAATGTAAGGAGAGGCTGCTTCCCTCTCTTGCGTCAGCCCGCTCCATGTCTCAGAGTGTACTTGCTTACTAATAAACCTTGCTTTTCTGAAACCCTGCTTAATCCTGTCTCTTGACTGAATTATTTCCTTCAAGAAGACAAGGACCAAAGATAAATGTCACTCCCTATAACAATGTGACCCCCACCCTGTCCCATCCCATGATCAGGGCCTTGATGTCTCCTTCCATGTCCTTTGTCTTGTAAATGAAAACCTTACCACTGATATTACCTAAATGGGAGCAGGTATACTTTTCCCACACTTTGGCTGGAGCCTATTATGCTAGCCATAGAATACCAGGCTGCATTATATAGGCATACCTCAGAGATATTGTGGGCTCAGCTCCAGACCAATGCAATAAAGCCACTCTCTCAATAAAGCAAGTTTTTTGATTTCCCAGTGCATATAAAAATTATATTTGCATGATACTGTACTGTGTAATAATAGTTTCAAAGTTTGAAATATTGTGAGAATTACCAAAATCTAACCCAGAGACACGAAGCGAGCAAATGCTGTTGGAAAAAGAGCACCGACAGACTTGCTCAATGCAGGGTTACCACAGACAGTCAATTTATAAAAGAAGCTGCAATATCTGCGAAGTGCAACAAAGTGAAGCACAGTAAAATGTAGCATGCCTGTATTCTCAGGGCTTATAGGTGTTTAATTGAAGTGGTTTTTACTTTTCACTCCCCCTTTCTTGTCCCTTCATTGGATTCCCATAGGGACCAGAATGCTGGGACTGGGACGGTATATGAGGTATGACAATTAAGTTCCCGAACTTGTTGCAATGATGTTGCTAACCTTTTTTTGATTATTCGTTATGAATTTGTACCAACTGGACAAACAGTTAACTAAGTTTATTATTTGGAAGTGCTGAAAAGGCTGAGTGAAAAAGTTACACGACCTCAACTTTTCGCCAACAATTCATAGGTCTTGTGTCATGACGATGCACCAGCTCACCTGACAATGTCTGTGAAGGAATTTTTAGCCAGTAAACAAAGAACTGTATTGGAACACTCTCCCTACTCACCTGATCTGGTTCCCAATGACTTCTTTCTTTACTGAAGATAAAGGAAATATTGAAAGGAAGACATTTTGATGACATTCAGGACATCAAGGGTAATACGACGACAGCTTTGATGGCCATTCCAGAAAAAGAGTTCTAAAATTTCTTTATAGGGTGGGCTAGGCTCTGGTGCTGATGCATAGCTTCCCAGGAGGCGTGCTTCAAAGGTGACTATAGTGATATTCAGCAATGAGGTATGTAGTGCTTTTCCTAGGATGAGTTCATGAACTTCCTTGTCCAACCTCATATGGAACCCACATTGAGTTCTAGCCAAATCTCCAACCCTTCCAAATCTGAGCTATTGGTCTTGAATATTTCTATGGCTGGCCTCTCACTCCCCTTGGAAAGATTGTTCTCAGAACTTCTTAGTTCTCACATAAGAAGACCCAATGTTTGGCAAGCCAAACACCTGGGATGCACACAGCTTAAAAAATTCTCAAGCTGAGAATCCCTGCTACATAAAGATACAGATTTTTCTCTTGTAATAAACTTTAGATGGTTGGAGCCTTGACAACTAGCTTCTTTAAGCATACTCAAGCAAAAGCAGCCACAGGAAAGTGCTGGAAAAAACATCTAGGTGGATTTTTTTCTTTTTTTAAGAAAGTCTACACTGATACATGGTTTTAATTTAAACCATTTGCCTCGGCCCTTTAATATTGCATAGCCCATACAAGAATACATGTTAAGTGCAATTTTCCGACTATTTTTTTCGATTTAAAGGAGTAGTCTAGCAAGTTGTTATTTTTCATCCTTAGACTAAGTTACGAAGTGATATTCAGTTTGCAACCTCTTGCATATGGTCTTTGAGCCTATCCGGTTTTCATGATGGGTCATTTACATCTGCAGGGTAGTAGAACATGCCATCCCCAAATATGCCTTTTTGCCATAAGGATTAGAGTTATGCGCTGTATAAAGTCAACGATGAACCACATATACGAAGGTGGTCGCATGAGATTACAATAGAACTAAAGAATTCCTATGGGACTGTCTCATCCCTTCCCCTTCTCCCTCATGTTGTAAGTATTTATTAGGGGGCCAGATGGACCTATGTCCTTTTGGGGAGTCCACTTCATAGTCAATGTAGAGGCCTGACCACCGCATTGTATTTCTGAAACTGATGTTGAATAATACTGTATGTCAAGTATAATTATATATATACATATAGTCTCAGGACATGGAGTAGAGAGCGGGAACGGATTCAATGGAATTGTAATAGATAAGCATGATATCGGGGGTGGGAGGACAATAGATGGGGGGAGGGGGGTTGTTACTTTGTGAGGGTGAAAAAGGGTAACTATTGTATTGTTCTGTACACCTGAAACTAACAATAAAAATTTTTTTAATAAAAAAATAAAAATAATAATAATAAATCCTTAAAAAAAAAAAGAATTCCTATGGGAGGAGGTTGGAAAAATGATGGCAGTGAGGACTCCCTGAGTTCTCCCCTGGAAAACATAGCAATTTGAGCAGCTGGAGCGCAGCAAACAAACCTCTAGAAGCACGCTGAGCAGCGAAGGGACTCCCAGCTGAGTACTTAAAGGTGGGCAGACCGGGCGAGTGGGGGAAGAGGGAGGCGAGGCGCATGGAGACACGGACCGCGCCCGCGGCTGCTGAGAGTCGGGGTCTCAGAGAGCAGATCAGAGAGTTCCCACTCCCACGGCTGGCTCCCTACACCTGCAGCCCAGGCTAAGGCAGAATCCTCAGGCCCCGAGGAGCTGAACGGAGGAGGAGGGCGTGAGCAGAGGCACAGTCTGTCTGCACCCGGGGCTGCGGAGCTGCGGGAATCCAGGACAAGGCAGAGTGTTTTGCAGCATCTGGGCGGGCTCAGCCTCTGGTGCTGACCGTCCCAGCCAGGAGTCCGACAGGAGCCCCAGGGTGCGCAGTTTCTGAGGCAGAAATCTCAAACTGGCAAGTAGGAGAAGAGGGAAGCGAGAAGCGTGGAGATGCAGCCCACACCCCACAGCTGTGGAGACACGAGCTGCTTTGCCAGGGGGTGCTTGGCATTGGAGGGGGCTTTTTTCTTTTTCCTATTTTTTTTTCTTTCTTTTTTCCCTTTTTCTCTCAGATAGGAAAAACAAACTGCTTAGATAAGTGCACACCCCCACCCTCTCCCTACCAGAGCCTGAATCTGCAGGTGGGAGCCGACTAAACACTCTGTCCCCGCCCCCTGGGCGGCTGGGGAAGCAGAACAGCTTTGGCTGCTGAGGCACAGGAAGGCCTACCAGCAGCTCTGAAATCTCCACCCCCCACCCTCCAACAGCCCCAGTGGAAAGAGCACCCAAAGACGCACATCCAGTCCTCTGGCTGCACAGAAATCAGAGTGCCTCTGGACAGGCTGGAGCAGAAATAACACTGACTTTGTAAAAAAAACTACCAATCACACCTCATAACTCCACTCATCGAAACTAGACCTACATTACCAAGCTCACTCTAGGTGCCAGGTGCCTGACTCTGCCCCCACAAGACGCAGAGGTGTGTGTGTATAGCAGAGGAAAACCTGGGGAGCTTGGCGGACTTCAGCCAAGATTGGCACTGGTTATATCTTGTTTTTTCTCCCTTTTTTTTAAAATTGTTTCCAGTTTGGATTTCCCTTTTGATGTGTTATATTGTTATTGTTAATTGGGTTCTCTTGGATGTTTTGGGGTTTTGGTTTTTTTCTCCATTGATTGCTTGCGTTGGTTGTTTTTGGATTTTTCTATTTCATTAGTAATTTTAGTTTTTTTA
>NW_017732062.1:36983-37815 GCF_001890085.2 Hipposideros armiger
TCATAGCTAGTCAGCTTGGGAGTCAAGCCCACCTACTGACAAGCCAAAAGCAATAAAAACTAGACCTCAACAGGAGAAGGCACATAACACAAGGAACACCTCTGGTATACACACAAGGGAGAAAAGGGAGTCTGAGCAATTTAAATATAAAGGACATATACCACATACGTCTACCCAGAAAAGACTGAGAGACCTAGGGGGATCTACCTATTTCATCGAAGTAAACACAAAGAGTAAACCAGAATGGGGAAGCAAAGAAACACATCCCAAATAAAAGAACAGAAGAAACCTCATGAATCTGTGGAATTAGAGGAAATAGAAGTAAACAACCTATCGGAGGCAGAGTTCAGAACACTGATTATTAGAATGTTCAAGGAAATTATTGAGAATGAAAAGAAGGATAGAGAAATCATGAAAAACAACCAGGTAGAAATAAATAATTCAATTACTGAATTAAATAACAAACTCGATGGAATCACTAGTAGATTGGATGAAGCAGAGGATCGAATCAGTGACTTAGAATACAAGATAGCAGAGATCATCCAAGCGGAACAGCGAAAAGAAAAAAGAATAAAAAACATGGAAACTAGTTTAAGAGAGCTAGGCAACAACATCAAACGCAACAACGTGCACATCATAGGAATACCAGAAGGAGAAGAGAGGGAGCAAGGGATGGAGAACATATTTAAAGTAATAATGTCTGAAAACTTCCCTAAACTGGCAAAGGAAATTGACATACATGCACAGGAAGATCAGAGAGTTCCAAACAAGATGATCCCAAATAGGCCCACACCAAGACACATTATAGTGAAAATGGCAAGGGTTAGACAAA
>NW_017732062.1:46277-60265 GCF_001890085.2 Hipposideros armiger
GGAATTGTAATAGATAAGCATGATATCGGGGGTGGGAGGGCAGTAGATGGGGGGAGGGGGGTTGTTACTTTGTGAGGATGAAAGTAATAACTATTGCATTGTTCTGCACACCTGAAACTAACAATAAAAAATTTAAAAACAAACAAACAAACAAACACATAAAAAGAATTCCTATGGCCTAGTGATACCTTAGCCATCATCATAAGGTTGTAGCACAAAGCCTTACTGTTTATTGCTGGTCTCAGTCTGTTTATAGCAGTGTTATTATCTAGAAATGCCTGGGAGCCCTCACCTGGCCCTGGTGAGCTTCCCACAGACATCTCCCCTTTCTAAACCGATGTTACAACTGGCGAATATCTTCTCTCATTCAACTTGACCAACCCTTGTGGTTCTTATTATGATTGCAAGGCACCCTTCAGCAATAACCGTTAAGAAACTTTGAAGGGAAAAAAAAAAAGGAGTTCATTACTTCGAGGTCTTGGGGCATACGAGGCACACCAGGGGACGCACAGCAAGGTTGCAGGTAGAGAGACAGCACACATGGGCTTCAGGTTCTTCTTTTATTAGGGTCAAGGGTAGGGGCCCAGGGTTTCACAGGCTCACTCTATTGGTGAATCTAAAACATAAGGACGAAGGGGTGACCAGTTAGCTCAGTTGGTTAGAGCATGGTGCTGATAACACCAAAGTTGTCAGTTCGATCCCCGCATGGGCCACTGTGTGCTGCACTCTCCTTGAAAGAGTCAACTATGCCATTGTAGCACAAAAGGAATGTATGACCAACGAGCATGGCTGTTCCCCAATAAAATTTAAAAAAAAAAGAAGAAGAAGAACAGGCATTTAAAGCATGGGAAGATAAAAAACAGGTAGCCGAAATGGTCAGTTATTGAAATCATCCAAGATCTAAAACAAAGAAGCTTCAGTAGAGGGAGGCTGCCTGGCTCTTTATCTAGTCCTATGGCTTGCAGTGAGTCTATACCAGATGCCTTCCTTGAAGCCCATGCCCCTGTGAATTGGGTGCCTCTGAAATCAAAGCTGAAGTCAGGTGCTTGCCTTACAAAGAGAAAAGCCAACACTCAGGGCTTCTACTATAATTACTCACGTGTTTGTGGTGATGCTGGTGTAAACCAACCTACTACCTACTACAATGCCAGTCCTATAAAAGTATAGCACATAACATCATAGTAGTAGACTATACCATCTAGGTTTGTGTGAGTATATTCTATAATATTCGCACAAAGAGGTTCTCAGACATTCTCCCTTAAGCAATGATGACTGTACTTTGAGCTAATTATTTTGACAAACAGCAGACACAGGAGAAGCTCTGAAAACCAAGTGGAAGTTACCATTTTGTAAGGGACATTTACATTCACAAGGGATTTGTCTCCATTTGTCAGGGTATCTCCCTAAGGATTACTCTACAGCACAAGAGAATCTTATAAGTGGAGAAGAGACCAACTAAGATGTGCATAGCAACCTTACCCTTATTTACTGTGCTTGTTTACCTGGTCATCTCCCGTCATTGCCTTCCCCACCCCAACATTTTCTTTTGTCTTTAGCTGGAGATGGTATTTAAGATGGTGGCTTGGGCCATTTTGAGGAGTTACTCAGTTTTCCTGGGTCTCTCCCATGTATAAGGAGGTATACATGTTGTTAAGCTTCTGTTTTTCTCCTGCTAATCTGTCTTTTATTACAGTCAAGAACCTAGGAAGGTAGAGGAAAAAATAATTTTCCTCCCCTAGAGTTTTATGCTTATTAAGGGTGTTACAGAAAATGAAAATTCATTTACTTCTCTCAGGTTAAAAATCGTTAGAGGGGTGACTGGTTAGCTCAGTTGGTTAGAGCACTGTGCTGATAACATCAAGGTTGCCGGTTCAATTCCCACATGGGAGAGCTGCGCCCTCCCTAAAAGAGTCAACTGTGCCATTGTAGCATTAAAGCAATGTGTAACCAATGACCATGCTGTTCCCCAATAAAATTAAAAAAAAGAAATGCAGTTAGACTCTGACACAACTAAATACAATATTTTATTCTAAATAAATTCCTATTCAATATAAAACTAAATGTATTTTGTCCATTCTTCATTTACTTACTTTTATTAAATATATGTAACTATTATATTTTAATACCTTTAGTTTTATTCAATAACAGTATTTAATTTTCTTTGACCTTTACCTAGAGCCTGAACATTTTCAGTATCCCAAGTGACTAGAAACCAATAAAAAAAGCGTTTTAATAAACATGTTTCAGAATTTCAGCAGACTACTTAAAATTCATTATTTCAATGCTTGGATTTTACTTAAAGAAGAACGTAATTTTAAAGAATCTTTGAGAGCTTATTCATGCTCTTACTTTTAAAATAAAAGTATCATCTACTTCCATTAAGTTTTTTTTCCCCCAGTTAATAAAACCATAATTTTAAATACCATACTGGATCACCTCATCCATTAGGTAGCCAAATAATACTTACTATAATAGCGGAGTGATGTGTGACATATACAATGGAGTTGACTTACAAATAAAAGGTAATCATGGGGATATTTGACCAAGGAGGGCATTTTATCTTTATACTCAACAGAATTCTGATTAGTGCCCCAAGACGCTGTGCTCTTCAAAGGGCTTCCCAGACTCAGGAAAGATGTAAGGTAGTATTTGAATCGCCACTCAGTCTCTCCCACTTAAGCAGGACTGTCTAAATGTTGTACTTCCCAACTTGTATCTGCTTTGTCCCAAAACACACTGGAAGTTTTGGATTAGCAAATTATACAGCACACTATGGTAAATGATCATGTCAACAGATTTTTCTGACTTTGAGATCAAGATAAAAAGGGGTTGATTAGTGTGAAATACATGAGCAGCACATCCTAGTGCCTCTTCAAGGAAGGACATGCTGCCCATCCATGAGGAGTGTGGTCAGCTGACTGCCTCCATCTGTCAACTCTTACAGTGTTTGTGTCTCAGCCATCTGGCTGTACATTACACCCCAACATTCAAGCCTGAATCCTCTGAATGACTGAGTCAGGGTTTAGAGGCTCAGAAATTTCAGACTGATACCCCAAATTCTGAAGGGCCATCCAGAGCTCCTGATAGTGTTGGCCAAGGCCCCATGGAGCCTGTGTAGCTATTTTATTTCTTCCTCTGCCCAAATCTGCTTCCTCTCCATTCCTTACACAGAAATTGATTCCTAATAAGCCTCTTGCATTCCAGACTCTGCCTGTTGTAGAAAACTCAATTTGTGACAATTTGGGTTGAATGTTAAACTTTTGGGGTCCCTACAGATGGTTACAAATTAGTCTTTTCTCATAGTTCAAATTTATCTTGAATGATGATGTGAAACTCTTTTCATCCATCCATCCATCCATCCATCCATCCATCCATCCATCCATCCAAGGGAAACCACAATTCTGCCACCCTGAAGCTGCTTTTCAGGATATTGGTTTAAGCTGTTTATTAAGAAACAAGCATCAGAAAGAAGCTTTGGCCCTCCCGCCCTTTCCTGCCCAAGAGATTGAGACAGAGAAACCTGCTTCAGGAAGGAAATCTTAGGATGCTGCCTTAGCCTAATTTGAATTAAGTGTGGTAAACAAGAGGACTTCAGGCAGGAGCCTGTTAGCTGGATACCTCCTGTGTTCCCTTGTTTCTGAGTTGCCCAGCAAGTTGCCCCATGTATGTTCCGCTCTTCCTCAGCTACCTGTAAATTGCCCATTCTCACTTCTAAAATCTAATACCCCATCCCCCCCTTTTCTCCTTTGTCTAAAATGTCTTAAACACCCAATGTTGCCCCCCTGTCTTTGGAATTTTCATCACTATGTGAATTCCCCATGGGCATGTATTAAAATTTTGATTTTCTCCTGCTAATATGTCTCTGTTAATTTGATTATTAGCCCAGCTAGAAGAACTCATGAGGTGGGAAGAAAAATATTAATTTTTTTAAGCCCTCACACATCCATCCATCTTTAATCTGTGTTTGCAGTCCAAACTTCCAAGTATCTTTTATGTGCTGTGTGCTGGTCTTTGACATTAAGAAGCTCCCAGCCAGATCAAAGAGATATGATATTTACGTGCAAGTTGACTACGGAATGAGAAAGGCAGTAGTAGAGAGATTTATAAATAAATAAACCAGATTGATGGCAAGCAAGCCAGAGTGATGCTATATGGAGATACAGAACTATAGTGGTGGCAGCTAACCTCAGAGTTTACTACACTTTAAGGGTTTTATTTTCTAATATCCAAGTTCAGCAGCAAATGTACCTCCTGATCTTAAAAACATATCCCCTGTAACTGTGGGAATCAGACTCCAACAGCATTTTGTGCCCACCACATAGGTGTTTGTAGATATTAGAATCTAACCTTTTCCAGTGCTTTGCCAGACATACTGCTTTCCTGTTACTACTAGATACATCTACAAAAAGAAGCCTCAGTGGAAGGAAGTTGAATTCCTTTCTCCCCTACTAAAAGGTAGTTCAGAATTCTACTTTAATATTTGCAAGAACACCTGTCTTTATTCTATTCTAAATGATCTTTATCTCAGACTTCCATAAATTAGTGGGATCCTACTATGCTCTATTTTAGACTATATTTCAGTTGAAAAGCAGCGGTTCCATGTTTCTTCAAGTTCAGCAAGCGCTTTTAACCTGAAAACATTTACTAGATCTTTTATATTAGAGCATTTTAATTTTACTCTGTTGTTTGAGAAAACATACGACCAAAGGTTACTCTAAATCAACACTTGAAGAAAAATTTTCACATTATTAACTACTACAGCAGGCACTGCCATTTGTAAGATGTTTAAAACCATGTATTTGGTAAATGGTTCATTGTGCATAAGGACATATAGAGCCTTAACTCCTTCTTATGTTTCTGCTGCCTGTCATGTGTCCACAGCCTAGAGTTAGGGATCCACATTCACAGATGACGGAAATTGTCGGTAATTTTACCATGACAAGTCTGTTATTGATATTGAGCAGAGCTATTTTGAATGGATTTCATTGCCATCTTATTAGGAATGTACAAAACAATGTAAAAAAATTAAGTTTGTCTACTTTGCTATCATTGGACTTATACACAATTGGAATAGTGTGAGAGATTGGATGTCTTATGCTATACTTGGTGCATCGTAGTTCCTGGTTAATTTACTTATTCCCTTTCCTTGTGAGCCACTCCTCCATTATCAGGATTCCCCAGCTGACCCCACCGTCTGCAATCATACTCCCTGAAAGTGATGCCAGGCCTCCTTCTGGTTTCCCAAGCCTCCGTGGTCATTTTATTATGGCCCAGTTATTCCCTTGCTTTGGCTTAATATTTAACCATCAAGCTAGTAATTTATAACCAACCAAAATTTCTTCTTTAGCATTGCTCCAACCAATGAGAACACACATATCATGGTGAGATTTCAGATATTTAACCAGATGATTGAGGAAATACATCTTAACAAGAGATTCTATGAGAGGAAATTCCATCTTATCACAGGGTTGATGGCCTCCTTTATTTATTTATTTTTTAAAGATTTTTATTGGGGAATCGGGGAGATGGGAACAGTGCTGGGGAATTGGGGGAAGGGGAACAGACAAATTGCTATCCTTTTGTTCTTCAGTCTAGTTGTGGAGGACGTTGCTTCACTGGCCCAAGTTGGCACCATCATTGCGCTCTTCCCGGGCGAGGCAGATCAGTCGCCGGCTTCTGGACGGCCGCTCACTGCGGCTGCTGGCCGCTCACGCTGGCTGCTGGCTACACACGGTAGCCCATGGCAACCCACTGCCACAGGGGCTGCAGCCTACACCGTCGCCATCGCCGGCGACTCACGGCAGCCCAGCTCCAGGTTGAGCTGTTGTTCAGCATCTTAGCTGTGGAGAGCAGTGTCACTGGCCCTCATATGTGGGATCTGAACCGGGGCCCTCTGGCATCCCAACCCAGTTCTTAACCATCGCACCACTTGGTCGGCCCGCCTCCTTTAATAACTTGTAACTGTGTTACTAAAAATCCCTGCATTAGAATAGATTGATTCTGGGTATTTCAAAACATAGGTATCCCTTCTTTTTTAATGCTCATTAAAAACACCCTGAAATCTTCTAAGAGATAAAATGAACATAACCTATAAAAATTGGCTAGTCTATGTTTCAGCTAGTTCATGGCTGTCTTCTAAAAGAAGTACATTACATATTTCTAAAGAATTGCTTCATGAGAATGAGCTTGCTGTGTTTATGTGGGCTCATGCAGTCACAGTGGGAGTTTTAGCCTTTGGTGATCAGCAGGTTGCAGATGTTGATTCACACAATATATTTAATGGCTATTGCCTCTGCTCAGAAGTCTTTGGGATTAACCATTAAAGATGCAAACAGCAGAACAGCTAATGGTTCCTATGGTTTACAAATAATTTCTCAACTAAGCTTTATTAGGCATTATAAGGCTGCATTACCATAATGATTGCATTACTATCACATACTACCATATATAGAAGTTCTACTCTTTGGGAGCTAAGGTAATGCTCTTTATTGTTTGGAAGTTACCTGTATATCATTCTGACCATTTATGATTTGCCCTTATATTTTGTGTGTGTGTGTGTATATGTATGTATACATATAATGTATATATATATTTTGAGAAACGAAAATGTACACACATTTTAAGAAAGGAAAAAACTGTATTAAAATTGTAATACTCAATATATACTGATAACAAAAGATGAATACAAGTCATGTTTGACTCTGCAATTACAAGAGGTGCTCAAAATGGTTACCATCAGCATCCAGGCAATTCTGCTTATGACGAACTACTGCTTGAGCAATGCTGACCAGTGTCCACTTGTATACATTTTTTCGGCACCCCCGGTATATACTCGTATATATGGTGTGATCACAAAATATGGTGAATGTTTAAATTTAAAAAATTTATTACAGTAAAAGACACATTGCCATTAATCCCTCTCAAAATACTCCCCCTCACTTCAAATACACTCGTCCCGTTGTTCTTGCCACTTTCTGAAGCAGTTCTGGAAGTCCTCTTTTGTGAGTGTCTTTAGTTGTGCAATCGTGGTTGCCTCGATGTACTGAATCGATTCAAAATAGTTACCTTTCATGGTCATTTTGACTTTGGGGAAGAGCCAGAAGTCGCACAGTGCCAGATCTGGTGAATAAGGGGGATGAGGACACAACGTAATGTTTTTATTTGACAGAAATTACCGTACCAGAAGGGATGTGTGACACAGAGCGTTGTCATGATGGAGGATGATTTACGGCACACTTTAAAACACACCGTCTCTCAACCATAGCTCACACCTAACTGGCTGCACCAAGCAAGGTGAAACTTGTCACATACTGTAATTAAGGTTCGATGTGCCACTTCCCGTATTGAAGATCACTGCCTTTCCGTTGGATGGCACTCAGCGACAGCATTCATCATATTTTCTGATCACAATGGAAAGGCTCTGTGTCACACATAGCTTCTGGTATGGCAATTTCTGTCAAATAAAAACATTACGGTGTGTCCTCATCCCCCTTATTCACCGGATCTGGCACTGTGCGACTTCTGGTTCTTCCCCAAAGTCAAAATGACCATGAAAGGTAAATATTTTGAATCGATTTGGGACATCACGGCAGCCACGATTGCACAACTAAAGACACTCACAAAAGAGGACTTCCAGAACTGCTTCAGAAAGTGGCAAGAACAATGGGATGAGTGTATTTGAAGTGAGGGGGAGTATTTTGAGGGGGATTAAATGGCAATGTGTCCTTCACTGTAATAATTTTTTTTATTTAAGCATTCACCATATTGTTTGATCACACCTCGTATATATCCATTAAGCCAAAAAGTATATGAGTATGCATACATACACATACATACACGTACAAAATTTTGCCCAAACTTAAGCATGTTTAAGGAATGGTAATTTCTCAATTTTGCTAAAATTCATTCCTGGAAAGAGTATTTTAAACTGTCTTAACAATAGATTACAGAATTTTCCCATAGGTATATGCTCTTGAAAAGAAAATATGTACTACTAGATATTAATCAAATGTGATGGTTTGACATAGTGAAAGTAGATGCTAATAGAGATTTTCTAATTTCTCAAATGTTTTATAGAAATTGCAGTCTCTGCTTGCCTTACCAGATTGTTGGGTATCCAATAAGTGAGATGATTTATGCAAAAATAATTTATATAAATTTACAGTTTTGATAAATGGACATATATTTCTATACACGGTGAATATTTATGGAATTCTTACATGGTCTGTAGGCATGTTCCAAGATCTTATTCTGCTGTAAGGAAATCATGGGAAGGTATTCACCTGAAGGGACTTAGGCACATTTAGATTAAATTTAAAAACCGTTTTAAGACACTAGATTAATTTATTAACATTTAGTCTAGAAATATTCATGTTCAGCAACAGTGACTTTTTGGCTTCAGATAACATGTAGTCTGGGTTATTGCAATGCCCAAAAGAGTAGCTGTAATTCTACTCTTGTTCCCCTCACTCAAGGATATTGAAACAAATTAGTAACAGTTACATTATGATAAGGAATCTTGTGAGTGTCTTTGATCCATTAAAAAGAAATAAGTAATCTGAAACTTTGGAAGATTATCACTGACTAAAAAAAAATCGCTTTTGATATCCTCATATGTGACAGATATATTCTTGCATGTTGCAACATCAAGGATGAGTTGTACTGTTATAAAAAGTACAGCACCAGCATTAAAATTCACTTGTCCCCATAGATCAACCCAACCAACAAAAACATACTAGCTACAGTAAACATTAACTACTTAAATAAACACAATAATTAACTTTTTTGTGTAGATAAAGATAGATGCAAATAATCTTGCTACCAGTTATTCAATTAAGAAATGGATAGGTATAGATAGTACAAGCTGCTTTAGAAAGCTTTCTAAAGGAAGTTTCGTTTTTTGTAATAACTTTCTCTAAAGTAAGTACAGCATTCAAAATCATTCCATTGATTTTTAAGTCTTCACTTAAAACTAGATGGACAGTAATAAGTACTTGTTTTGGATGGGTATGTTAGTGGTGTTACAGGAATAGAGGGTCCTTGGCCTCACATGTGCAGGTCAGACAAAGAACCAAAAGTAGTTTATCATGAGATAGTCCACTCCACAGGCAGAGTAGAAGCTGCTCTTAGGCAAGAGACAGCCCCATCCTCCCTGCAGCTGTGGTTTTTATTAGTTAAGCTTTTTAGTATGGGAATAAAGGGGAGGAATACACCTATTATTTCCCAGATGAGGGTGGGTTTTTCCGGGAATTGGGGATACACCCTTTTTTTTTTCCTTATGTGGTCCTCTCAGGAGGTGTCATGGTCCTGTTGGGAATGTCCTTTAGCATGGAGATGTATTACAATGACTATTACAATTATTTATAGGTGACTTTTGTCGCCATCTTGGTTATGGCCGTTTCTGGCTGGTCTCCTTGTCTCATCTTGATTCACTAGTCCTTTATCTCTGACTAGAGGTTAATGGATTTCTAGAAGGCCTTGTCGGGAGGTTAATGGTTTTCTTGGAGGCCTTGCCCCCGATCTTATCTCAGTGGTAGTGGGTTTCACAATAAATACCGGTTTCAAAGGGCTGACCCAGCATCTTTTCTCTGTTTCTCCTATTTTTTTACTTTATTCATCCCTATAGAGTTGTAGATCATTAATTCAAAGCAGTGTTAGCAGTAAGCTCCTTCTTTAACCTTTCATAGCCACAGCCAGTTCTGCCAACATGTAATGTTAGTCTAGCAGCCTTGAGGAGAAAGGTATAGACAGGCAACCGTATTAAGACTAGACAGACTTGCTCCTAGTAACCACACCCTGACCCTTTCTCTTGCTCTGTCTCCATTTCTATGAATTAAAGCCATTTTCAATAGAACTGCTTTTTGAACACAATATCTATTTTGCAATAATATACACAAGAGCATGAACTTGGTTAAGAAGTACATATTAAAACAATCTCATGGGGAAATAGCACACAAATCATATTGATCAGCTTAAAACTGGTTCTGCTCCCTTAAAGCAGATTGGTGATTTGTGCAATTCTTGAGTTATTTTACAAACACAGCACTGTGCATGTGCCATCTCTGTCCTCAGGATGACCCTGGAACCAAGAATCTTTAGTCTACAGAACTCAAGTAACAAAAATGTGGCCACCAACACCCTTCATGAAGTGAGAGGTCCTTCAGTAAGGAAGATCCAGTGCCTAGGCCAAATATGAACAAATATAGAACTGACCAATCAAACTGCCAGATTGAAATTCCTTTGTGCTTTCTCTTACCCTGGGACCCTATACCATAAGTGGCCAATTTCCAAAAACCCTCCAATCAAAACTTGCCCCACCAGCACTACCACATGCTAACCTGTTTTCCCTGACCCTTAAAACTTGTCCAGATTGGGGAGACAGATTGCAGCCATGCCTCCCGGTGCCATAGTATTGGCTCTTATATGTGGGTCAGGCAGTGGGCCCTTGCTCGGTAACGATGGTACTTGGCATATTGTTGACAAAACTTTACAGTACTTCAGATGGCATTGGGAATGCTATTTATCACAGAAATTTAATATAAAACTTCAAACTTCCACCCCTAAAATGATTCGTGACGATAAAAGATAAAGACAAAAGTCTTTTATCTCCACTAATAAAGGAGAAAGGCTTAGAGATTTGAGATTGCAGTGTTCATATCCCTCTGGTAATGAGTAAAGTGATGAATAAGGAGACTTTACATGCTATCTGTAATGTTTTATATACAGTGTAGGGGAGGGAAAATAATTTTCCTTCTACCCTTCATTATTCTTGGCTGAGACTGCCCTCCCCCCAGAATAAAAGACAGATTAACAAGAGAAAAACAAACAGCTTTTAACAACATGGATACCTCCTGTATACATGGAATATACCTAGGAAAAATTAGTGAAACTCCCTGAAATGGCCCAAATCGTCACCATAAATACCACCTCCAGCTAAAGACAAAAGAAAGATGGGATGTGGGGGGTGGGGAGTGGCAGTTATGGGAGGTTATTAATTAGGCAAAGCACAGTAAACAAGGGTAAGAGTTGAAATGAAGATTTAAAGTTATGCCTTTTCAATTGACAAAAGTTTCTGAAGATTTAGAGTCATCTCTCTCTTCATAGTACAAAGAAGAAGACACTTTTACAAATGGAGATTTCCTTTATAAGTGTAAATGTCCCTTTCAAAAGAGTAAATTCTATTCCTTTTTTTTTTTAGAGATTCTTCTGTGTCTGCTCTTTCTCAAAGATAATCAATTCAAAATAATCCTTAGGGTAAAGAGGAATATTCAGAGATGGCATACTCTGCTGCCTTTCAATGGTCATTATATCACTCAGTTTCAAAATTATGTTTCTTAAAACTATCCTTTGTATTTTATTGGTAGTACTCTATTGTGTACTTACAAGTTCTTGATTCATTTACCTTACTTTTTCATTGAGATATATTTGTTTGCTTTCCCTTTTATAGCAGACAGTGATCTTTGAGGGACTATACAAAAAGAAAGACTTTTATAGGCCAAAGGGAGAAGGAACAAAGAAGTTATACTAGGTAAAACAGCGAGTTGGTCATGGCAAGGTCGCTTTCCTTTAGGGGATGGCACAAGTCCATCAGGTAGATTACCAAACTAGTGGTGATCAGGCAGTTTCTGATTGACTGGTTTAAGAGTCCATGTCTGAGAGAGCCAAAACTGTAAGTTAAGCGATGTGGGGATTTAGCATAAGTGACTCCATTTTAGGCCTGTTGTCTTGTTTTTAACAATACACAATTTTTGGTTAAGATTTACATAGACATTAGAACAATACATTAAAAATGATAAATTCTGGCCAGCCGAGTGGCACGTTGGTTAAAAGCTGGCTTGGGATGCCAGAGGGCCCCGGTTCAGATCCCACATATGAGGGCCAGTGACACTGACTTCTACAGTGAAGATGCTGAACAACAGCTCAACCTGGAGCTGGGCTGCCGTGAGTTGCCAGCCACAGCATAGGCTGCAACCCCTGCTGCAGTGGGTTGCCATGGGCTACCATATGTAGCCAGCAGTCAGCTTGAGCGACCCGCAGCCGCTGTGAGCGGCTGTCCAGAAGCCGGCGACTGATCTGCCTCGCCCGGGAAGAGCGCAATGATGGTGCCAACTTGGGCCAGTGAAGCAATGTTCTCTACAACTAGACTGAAGAACAAAAGGACAGCAACTTTTCTGTTTCCCTTCCCTCAATTCCCCAATAAAAATCTTTAATAAATAAATATATAAAATTTCAAAATAAATAAATAAATAAAAGATTTTTTTAAAGATAAATTCTATAGATATAAATGAAGAAAGTAAATCAACATTTTATTATAACAGTGTAAAATTACTTACTAATTTATACAGCTCTTGAATTGCATTCAGAAACCATGTATTACTGATGGGATTTGAAATATATTTGAAATATCATACTTTAATTTCTTCTTACATTATTTATGTACCCAAAAAATCACTCTAAGGCATCGGAGTTCTAAAAGCAGTATTAATTCTAGCTTTCTAATAGGAGATTGAGAGCATCCATACTGTGAAAATGTAGGTATTAAAAAAGTATATTTTTGGAATCATATTAGAACTATCATTTCAGCTGTTGACATAAGAAACAACCAAACCTGTAGAGAATTTTTTTTGAGTTTATTTGAGCCAAAACTGATGATAATTGCTTGGAGGCAACATCTCAAATGCTCTGAAAAATATAGGTTTTGCACTTTCTTTTATGCATATGAGATTAAGGAGGGCAAGTAAGGAAGATTACATGGAGGTTAGAGAAAGCAAGGTGGGATTGGATTACAGGATAGTTTCTCTTAAGGGTGGTTATGCTTATTTCAAAGGTGGGTTAATCCTAAATGTACAAAAACAACGGACAGGGATTGCTTAAGGCAAAGATAAACCTTTTCCTAAAGAAGTTATAGACCTGGGGTGTGACTACACACCATAACCTGCCCAATTCGAAATTTATGATCAGATTATCCTATGTTGTTACTTTCCATAGAACCCCTTTTTCATCCACACAGTTATGAGTCAATGGCATTTATTGAGTACTGAAAACCAACAGATTTTCGGGCCGGCCGAGTGGCGCGTTGGTTAAGAGCTGGCTTGGGATGCCAGAGGGCCCCGGTTCGGATCCCACATATGAGGGCCAGTAACACTGCCCTCTACAGCTAAGATGCTGAAGCTGGGCTGCCGTGAGTTGCCGGCGACAGCGTAGGCTGCAGTCTCTGCTGCAGTGGGTTACCATGGGCTACCGTGTGTAGCCAGCATCCAGCGTGAGCGACCAGCAGCCACTGTGAGCGGCCGTCCAGAAGCCGGCGACTGATCTGCCTCACCCGGGAAGAGCACAATGATGGTGCCAACTTGGGCCAGTGAAGCATCGTCCTCCACAACTAGACTGAAGAACAAAAAGACGGCAACTTGTCTGTTCCCCTTCCCCTAATTCCCCAATAAAAAAAAATCTTTAACAAAAACAAATAAACAAACAAAAAAACCCAACAGTTTCTTGTCATTAGTCTTAGTAGAAGTTAGCCAAATGATTTTGTTGAATGAACTAACTTGAAGTCCATAACTTGAACCAGCAAAAAATTAATACAACATGTTTGGAAGTGAAGTTATACAAAAAAGCTGTAATGAATCGTGGTAAAAGCGTTAACATAAGAATATTAACATAATTGTTTTGCATAGAAATAGATCAATTATCAGTATAATTCTTAGCTTTATATGGATCTAAAAGACTGCTATTCTTAGACAATCCCTTGGAAGAATGTAGAGAAGTTGCAGAGGGCTGCATGCATGGCCTGAAGTTTGCAAAACAGAGCAATAATAATTTCTGACTGGAGCCGGCCGAGTGGCGCGATGGTTAAGAACTGGCTTGGGACACCAGAGGGCCCCGGTTCGGATCCCGCATATGAGGGCCAGTGACACTGCCCTCTACAGCTAAGATGCTGAACAACAGCTCAACCTGGAGCTGGGCTGCCGTGAGTCACCGGCAACGGCATA
>NW_017732062.1:60455-73291 GCF_001890085.2 Hipposideros armiger
AACTAGACTGAAGAACAAAATGACATCAACTTGTCTGTTCCCCTTCCCCCAATTCCCCAGCACTGTTCCCATCCCCCCAATTCCCCAATAAAAATCTTTTAAAAAATAAAATAAAATAAAAATAATTTCTGACTGTTTTGCTTAAAAGGAGATGTACTGATTGTGTAAATTTACAATGCATGAAACAAATGAACACATTCACTTTCTTATAATGCTGCAAAAGACATCTGGTTTCTTTTTCATTTTGTGATGCTGCTGTTCTGCACTGTGCTTTTCAGTTTTGGAACATGACTTAGCAGCTCTCAACCCTAAGAAACACTGACCTAGCTTTTTGGAGAAGCCCTTCCAGAAGGCTTTACACAAACCAAAAATTGAGTATATACTTCTTATGCAGGACCATTGAAGGGAACATTGCTAAGGAAATAAATGTCTGCATGGTCTCAAAATCTCATCTACAGGTCACTTGTTAATTACCGAGGGAGAAAGTAACTTTAACATGAAGACATCTGTTGGACACCACTATAGCCAGATGACTAAACTTCGCATCACTAATAACTTGGCACTCTGAAATGTCGTGCTTCCCAATGGGACATACTGCGACTATACTGATGAGTCAGAAAAAGTATTAATAAAAATGAGTCTGGGAGCTAACAGGAATAAGCCTAAAGATTAACTGATGAGTCCGAAGGAGTTAAGGAGAATGAGTCTGGGAGCTAGCAAGAACAAGTTTCAAGATTAACCACTTACGTTCTGAGTCCCCCGCTTACACTACGCCTGTGGTCTGACAAGCACCAGGACAATTTTCGGAGGAAGCCAACTGGGACAACAGTTCTCAGAAGGGGCCAGCCATAACTGTAACAAACTGCAAGATAGCTAGGCCCCTGCATTCAGCATAAAAAAATATAAAACCCCTACATTCCATCACCTAGGGGCAGGCATCTTCTTAGACACTGCCATGGGCATTCTCTCTCTCTGCCCAACCTTCAATAAAACTTCTTTGCTTTCCTACTTTTCTGAGTCTTGTGAATTCCTTCACCTTCTGTGAACGAATAGCAGTTCATTCTACGCCAATACATATACTGCAGCACATATGCAATTTTCTTGCCAGAAAAGTTTAAACTCATTCAGTCATGAGAGGATAATGAAAACAATTAAGACACTAGCTTCAACTCTTCAAAAATGTCAAATAAGTGTGAGATTTAAGTCAATGCATCACATCAGCCTTAGCCTGATTGCATGGTGTTCTCTGGCATAAGGATTATTTTAGGCTGATTATTTTCAAAAAACAAAAAATACAGAAGTTCTGCAAACTGAGTAGAATTTACCCTTTTGTAAGGAAGGTCAGTTACATTTATAAGGGAAATCTCCATTTGTGAGGGTATCTCTCCTTCAGTAACAGAAAGAGGAGGAATACTCTAAATCCCTAGAAACTCTTATGAATGAAGAACACAAAGACTTAAATCTGCATAACAACCATACCTTTGTTTACTGGCCTTTTCCTGGTCACCTCTCATAACTGGCTTCCCTCCCATCCAACATTATCTTTGTCATTAGCTGGAGAATGGTATTCAAGGTGAGGGGTTGGCCCATTTAGGAGAGTTACTCAGTTTTCTTGGTTGTCTCCATGTATACAGTAGGTATACATGGAATTAAAGTTCTGTTTGATTTTTTACTGGTAATCTGTCTTACATTTTGGGGGTTGGAGGTCATCTCAGCCAAGAATATAGAAGAGCAGAGGGAAAATTATTTTTCTTCCTGTACACCACCATGCTCACCCAGAGGATGGACGAAGAGCGCCAGTAAACTACATGCCTGCCAAGGGATAAGGGTATAACAGCAGAACATCTAAAACATTTGCTAAAATGGTCTTTCATTTTTTAATACCCCCTGCTTCTGGAATCACTGTTCAAACCAAAATAACACTCTGGATTCTACGACACTAATGCCAATGATGTCTGTGAATAAAACGTTGTATATAATCGAAGTAATTATGGGTTAAACACAGTTGGTCAGTAAACATAATTTTTGATCTATCACTCTGTTTAGCACAAACACACAATTTAGTTAAGTAGTAATTTCTGGTGTCATGGAATATTTAAGTTTCATTTGTAAATGGGAGAGCACATTAAATAATTACACATATGTATTATCTTTCTTTTGCTTCCATACCCAATCAGCACAAATTCAATGGCTTAACACAATACCACTTATTATCTCCCAGTTCTGTCATGAGAAGGCCAACATGGCATGGCTGAGTTCTCTGTTCAGGCTCCACAGGCAGACATCAAGGGATTGGCCAGGCTACAATGCTCAGCTGAGGCTTGGGTTTTTTCCAAACACAATGGTTGTTGCAAGAATTTGTTTCCTTGTGCTTGTAGAACTGTTACGTAGAAGTTAGAAAATGGAGGAGAAGGAAGAGGGGTGGGAGGGGGTCCATGGTGCCTACAGAAAAAGCTCATAACTATTATAGCTTTCATTAACTGCCTCCAGCCACGGATCTGTTATTACACCAACAGAAGACAAGAGATGGTCTGGAGCAAGATAAGGATCTGAGTCAACAGACCTCCCATCTTAGGAGGCCACGCCCTCCTGTGGAAGAGCAGGCACCACCTTTTCCCGCCAAACCAATATGTAACTCCCTCACCCCGCCCAGCAAAGTGTAAGTCCTCGACAAGAGGACTATGTCTGTCTCTCTCTCTCTCCCTCTCTCTCTCTTTCTCTCTTTCTCACTCTGACTAGGCCCGTTCTCTTCCCTGAGAACATATCACTAATGAACCCTGCTTGCATATTCATCAGCTTGCTGAACTTTGACTCTTCACTGCGTGGGCAAAAAGAGCTGAGACTCCAGTAATAAAACTAAGGTCTCATTTTCCTGCTGGATGTCACGCAGGGGTGGGTCTCAGCTCTTAAAGGCCTCACAATTACAAGCCATTTCACAACACGGTACTTGATTCCTTTTTCCTTTAAGCCAGCAGGAGAATATCTCTCTGACTTCTGCACATTCAGAGAAACTCTAAGTTTCGGCTTGTCACCTCACTGAGTCAGGTCCACCCAGGTAACCTCCTTATTTTAAGGTAAACTGACTTGAGACTTTAATTACATCTGTAAAATATTTTCCTAGCATGACACAGTTTAAGTATTTGAATGAATAACCTGGAGGCTGGAATCTTGGGGGACCATCTTTAGAATTCTGCCTATCACAGCATACAGATGAAAATTAACACTTAACAAGGAAAAATCTGATGAACCTAAGGGAAAAAAAATCAATGAATAGAATGATTGGTTTGGATAGTTTAAAAAGAAAACTTGAGCATGTGGAATTTGCAAAAAAAAATTGAAGAAATTGAAATGGTGAAAATAAATAGATAATGCATTCTACAAGGAAGAAATAGTTTTCATATACTTGAGATTGATTTATATTTGAGCTAAAATAGTTTTCTTAGTTCTGTGAGAGGTGAGTTAATGTAGTGGTAGGAAGATAGATTAATTTAGTTTTAAATTTAATTGATAGAATACATTTAAATCGCTTTCCTTCTGTATTGTGTATACTGGCCTCCCTCTTCCTCTCCTTCTCACAGATGTACACCAGTTGTGCGTGTATGTACACATATATGTGGACACATATGCATACATCTGCACACACATATGCTAACTGAAACACAAAAGAAGTTTCTTCACCCATTGATTATAAAGCTACAGAAAGATGTCCAGTTGCAGAATCAGTCAGTGACCATTTTAATAAATACATCTTTTCTATGCTCAGTTACAAAAATCCATCATCCAATGCCTGATAGATTCCAGAACTGGCACAACAGATTATACTCATACCAGGAAAAAGAGGAAATAGAGGTATCAAAGGCTGGAGAGACAATGTAAGCATAATTTGAAATTTTCCATCATGACAGTATCAATATTTCCTAAAAGCTTTAAAGGTTTAATGATGCTTTATTCAACAACAAGAACTTATTAGCTATCATCCAAAGAAGTATAAGAAACAGAATAAAACCTGCCTCCAAATTAAGAAAAAGCAAATGGTAGGGGAAGCAACGACCCATTCATTAGAGGAAGGCAATGAAATAGATAAGACCTCCATGACTCGCTTCCTTCAGATAATTATGACGGTGAGAAATCTGGTTAATATGTAAGTCTATGTCCCAATGTAAATTAATTAATAGAATAATAGTTGTAAAATTCAATGGACTGGTACTAGTTGGAGGAGATTTCAGAACAATAGTGAATCAGGGAAACAAGATGAACTATTAGAATTCAGAATTTTGTTGTTAAAGCAAGACGAGGCTCTAGCAAACAATTGACTATTTTGATCTTTGTGGTAAGTCCTTGTTTCTGTGAGCCATCAGTTTAGTTACACTTTTCTAACCAAGGCATATTATATTATGAGATATAAATTAAAATGATCATGCCTAATGGTTTAAAAAAAAACTGTAATGGAGAGGTAAAGCCCAGGTAATTTAATTCAGTTGACACAAAAAGGGAAAAAAAGTATTATATGTGAAAAAGAGAATAAGAAATTTGTGACATGAGAGCAAAGTGCTAGGATCCAGATTTTATGATATAATAGCAAAGGTCAAGAATAACAAGTTTTCAATTTCTGAGTTAATTCTGTAACAAGCTATGTTCATTAGCACTCAATAGTCTATAGATACTTAATTATAACATCTAGTTTGAGTTCAAATGAATGGTTTTCATTAATTAGAGATCATCCCCATCTCCATCCTGATGATCATAAAAAATAAAAAGTGTTTTTAATAAAGCACCTGAAGTGGTCATGGTTATTGTCTGAATGATGGCTTGGCAGATTTATATCATGAAGGGCTATGGAAACTAGAAAAGAAATAGGTTGACCAAAAAATGCAAATAATTTGAGATATTTTCTAATTATAAATATTAAATATAATACATTCCCTGAATAATTCATAAGCACATATAGATGTGTTCTATTTGGATGGCTTTATCAAATGCCATCATGTGATTTACATCCAAATTAACTACTTTTGATTTGGCTAGAACAAAGTTTAAGTACAGTTTTTTCATGGTTCCACTGTGGACACTCATAAACTTACAAAACAAGTGGCATTACTTTTATGATTTTAAAAGTAGTACATACCCATCTGGGCTACATCCAGATTAAACAATTTAGGGTCAGCCAAGTGGCTCAGTTGGTTAAGAGCTTGCTCAATAATGCGAGCTCTGAGCAACAGGGTCACTACTTCAATTACCACATGGGCCAGTGAGCTGCGCCTGAGCTGAGCTGCCACTGAACTGCCAACAGGTGGCAGGATTGCTCAGCTGGTGAGAGCACGTGCTCCTAACAACAAGACTGCCTGTTCGATGGTGGGCTATACCTGCCCGCAACTAAAGACAACTCTGCACCTTGAGCTGAGCTGCTGCCTAAATGGCTCAGTGGATAGAGCGTGCACTCTTAACAACAAGGCTGCTGGTTCAACTCCTGCATGGGATGGTGGCTACACCCACCTGCAACTAATTGAACACAGCACCTTGAGCTGAGCTGCACGACTGGACTTGGAGCTGAGCTTGCTGCGCTCTCCACAACGAAGACTGAAGAACAACTTGGCTGCTCCCCTTCCCCAGTTCCCCAACACTGTTCCCCTCCCTCAATTTCCCAGTAAAAACAAAAAACCAAAAAACCCAATTTAGATGTTACAGAAAAATACAGAGAAAAAATTTACCATAAGGCTACCTTTCTAAAATACCCACTGTTAATATTTTAGTATTTTGAGTTATTCTTGCCTATCTGTACATACCTAGCTACATACTGCTTATGGGCACACATATATATTGAATTTAAAAATATATAGTCTGTGTAAACAAACTTGTTCCTTAAAGTTTTATGGAATGCTCTTCCCACTTCCCAACCCCCCTCCCCACGCTCCTCTACAAAGATACGTGCCATCTTCTCATGAGGTGAGCGTTTTGTTTCCCACACCCCAGATATCGTATGTCAGCTTCCTGGTGGAGTCGGCTCCCTCTTTAAACTCCAATGCCACTTCCAGACTATCTCATTTCCACCCTTATCGAAATTCTCCTGGTCTCAAGCCACCTGGTTCTATTGCCCTCTACAAATTTCATTCCTGGATTCAACCAAGTCAGTCTTGATACTCCATTCACTGAATGACTAGCTCCAAATTTATTCTTGTTGTCTTCAGGCTGATTCCTGCCATAATTGGATGACTGAAATTTTCAGGACGTTCAATGCAGTTCTTCAGTTTCTTGACTGTCAATGTCTCTTATCTATGTGCTACTTCACCACCAATTCCATGGCTGTATTAAAGACCCTGTCTCCATCCAGAACTGCTCTGCTTCTGACATCACACATTCATACTTCTGCCTTATGACCCCAAACACTTGTCCTCTCACTCTTACATTGGGGAATTCCCATTTGCCTGTCCTCTGACCTATGGGTCCCTTGCTTCTAACTCCATTTCTTGCCAAGTTAGATCCAATTGTCTATCACTTTACTGCCTTTTTTTTTAAACACAGAACCCCATTTTTTTAAAGAAACTTTATTGGGAAACAGTTTGTTTTTCCAGGATCCACCAGCTCCAAGTCAAGTAGTTGTCTTCAATCTAGTTGTGGAGGGCGCAGCTCCTTGGCCCATGTGGGAATCGAACCGGCAACCTTGGTATTATAAGCCTGAGCTCTAACCACCTGAGTTAAATGGCCGCCCACTTTACTGCCTTTTAACAGTACCTGAGACCCCTTCATTCACAGTCTTTGTTCACAATTGTCTGGCAAAACCCCACCCATGGATCTTTGCACATTTAGACATTCCCCCAGCTGCTGAGAATGGGAGGAAAAGTCCATCTGTGTAGATTGTCAAGGCCTTAATATTCAGTTTGATTGCAAGGTCTCTGTATTCTAATTCAATTTTCTCTGATTGTCTACACTTGCTTCTTTAAACTTTTAGCACTCTTATGAAATCTATTCCATCCTGCCTCAATCTCAGGGCATACCATTTTCTCTAAATTTCAGAACAAATAGAGACTACTAGGCAGGAGTACTCTGAACTTCCAACTCAAAATGTAAATTGGAACCCATGATCTGTCCTTTAGCTCCTCTCACAAAGCAGGGAGCTGAATTGTCTGTTGCTTTAGACTATTCCTTCACCTAATGGAATGAATCTCTTTATCTTGGGGCCTCATTTCAAATATCCTTGCTTACTCTTGACCTTCAACTTCTGCCTTACTCCAGGCTCCTTTGGGGGAATGTCCAGGTGTGGCAGCAGGAAGGAAAGAGGTGACTTTATTCTCTCAGTGGACAGGCTCATTCTCAGGAAAATGGGCTGATTCAGGGCCATAAATGCTTGATTTACTCTTTCTCAATTTACCAATGAGATAAACCACTCCACTTCCCAGGAAGAAAGGGGTAACTAGCAGAGAAAACTAGGAAGTTAGAGTACTTCAGTTCCCTCTAACTGGAAAGAAATGTCAGAGGTGAGGAAGAAGCATTCCTCCATTATTCTGCTATACGGAACTTGACTTCTGAGCAGCATTTGATCCTGTGACTATTGTCTCTTGAAACTCTGGGTCCCACATACTGTGCTGCCCTGGGTCTCCTGTCATCTCTCTGTTCCTTCTGCATGTCCCTCATGGGATCTACTTCTACTACCTGTCCTTTTAAATTATCTGTGTCGACGTGAATTCTCTTTTAGCTCCTTTTCTCTTCTCCCTTCCATGGTTGCAATTATAATCTGTGGCCTCTATCCCTATCCAGAGATTCAAGAATCTATGTTCAACTTAATTCTGGATATCTTTCAGTGGGTTCCCACAGGCACCTCAACAATAACATGTAACATACTGAACTCCCCTTACTTCCAAATGTCCCGTCTCTGTCTTGATACCTGCCATTCATCCCGGTATCCAATCCCGGTATCCAATCCAGTGCCATCCTGAACAATGTCTTCTCTCTCACACTCTACTTCCAATTCACCAATTCTCATCCCTTTTGTCTCCTAAATATCTGTCAAATCCACTCACTTCTCTCCCTCTCCACTGCAACTGTGCACATTCAGGTAGTCATAGTATTGTCCTAGGGCCACCACAGAGGTCTCTAAACTGTTCTGTTGTCCACAATGTTCCCTCTTTCACACTGTGGCCACCGTGGTCTTTCTAAATTGAAAATCCAATCTTGTCATTCCCAGGCCTACAATCTGTCCACAGAACCCCACTGCTATTAGGATGAAGTCTACAAGGCCCCATACAGGAGATCTATGCCTCTGCATGTTGGGGTTTATGTTTCCCTGGCGTACCCTCATAGCTCTGCAATTCTCCCGTCATGGCCCTTAACCACATTGTGACATAACCTTCCTATTATCCACATCCATTCTAAATATTAGCATCTATAAGGTCGGTGAGAGCAGGAATCACATCTCTCCTTTTCATGCTTATAGTCACAGTGATTAGCACAGTGCCTCGCAAATCAAAGGTATTCAATCAATACTATAGAATGGATAGTCTGAATTATGGACCATCAGGAAGGCATATCTTAACAATACTGCTTCATAAGGAAGTAGATTTTATGTAGAACAGTGTATTCTGATTGACAAGAAATTGATTTTAAAGTAATTTATTGAATAATTCTGTTGGCAGTATGGGAACTTTATATATATATATGAAAAAATATATATGAATATATACATATACATATATATATATATCACAATTTTACAAATACTGTCAAAATTAAAAGGATTTTCTGACTAATCCTAATGTTGTATTCCAATATACTAGGAGGAAGATTTCAGACAGCTTAACATAGCGTTAAGAGCAGTAGATGAAGAGTTACAGAATCTGAATGGAAATTCTACTTTGTATGCTAAACCTCACATGTGCCATGACATTTTATTTTTATCTCTTAGAGCCTCAAATTTCTCACCTGTTATTAAAACTAAATGCATTGCTAGGATCGCAATATTAATCACGTTTGTTATTTATTTGAAGGCTTTTGTGAGGACACACAGACTTGAAACATGTTATTATTATTTTTTCCTATTGCTATTATAACTGCTACTGTTGTTTTACTGTTTTATGTTTCCATAAGAAAATCTTCCTACAAAAACAAATAAGGAATTACAATACAATAAATAATATTTCTACATGAAAAAAATGTTTTTCTTAGATTACTGGGCAAGAAGTGTATGGGTTAAAACCAATGTACTCATTTGGGGAAATAAGTCTAAAGATAGACATCATGATTCTTAAATGTTTTAAATACATGTAATAATAATTGCTAATATATATTTAGTGTTTTCTTGGTATGTGATGCTCTGCTATGTGCCTTACACTCATGGTTTCACTTAGTCCTCCCAACGACTCTGAATTAGATAACCTTGTTGAGCCCACTTTACAGATGAAGAAACTGCATCCTAGAGAGCTTGAGAAGCTTACTCTTACAGCTACTGTGATATAGCTAAAGAGAAGGTTGCTCATCTTGTGAACACATTGCTGTGTGTGTGTGTGTGTGTGTGTCTACATTGTGATTAAATCATATTTCAGTCTTGAAAATATCGTTGACTGACATATTCTCTGTGTCAGCTAAAGTGTTTCCTTTGGATATAAAGTATTTTGAATCTGAAGCTGTTTATACCTCTATTGTGTCTGCAGCTAACGTTTTATTTTGGCTACTTAGGCATGCTAGGAGTTTTCAAGATGTTTTAAATGTTGAAAATAAAAGTATTTTGAGGGGGATGTTTTGACATACTAGTCTGATGATAAAAAAATTAAGATGTTTTGTTTAAAATTCATCTGTTTTCTGGGCGTATCTATAGATTGTTGAAGAGAAATATTTTTTTTAATGATACAGTCAATTGACTCAAAATTTCTTCTTAGAGAACATAGAATAAATAGAATGGGATCCATTTGTCTACATATAAATAGCAATAATTGAAAATATTTTACAATATTCAAGGAACCTTATTTGATCAACACTTATCAGTACTTAGTTAGGTATGGATATAGTAAATGAAAATTTGAATTTAGAGGAAAATAAAACATAAAAAAAAGATGATGGCTCTAAGGAAGAGGTGGAAAAAAAGACAAAAAGGCATATAATTTCTTTCAGAAGCTTGTAAATACAGCTCGGTCCTGTTTCAATCACTGGCTGGTCCAAGGACTCCATTCCCTTCCTGTTCTAGTGACAATAATAAGGCAAATATTACTTCTTCCTCCAAATCCCTTATTTTGTGTCATGTAATAAAATATAATGCATTCTTTGGAATAATTTAAAACAAATATCATATTACATACTTTATTCTAAACTATAAATTATGACCGTGTTAAGAAGAACAACAATTTGCAAATATGAATTGTTTAGTACACATGTACTTCTCATTTTTTCTAAACATCTGATAATTTACACATAGACAAGCACTAAAAAACTCTGAACTTCAGTTTCCTCACTTAATGAAATGAGAAAGTTGAACTACGACTAAGAAGAATCCATTGAAACACACCAAATTTAGAAGCTACACATTTCTGTATAAATAAAATCTCAACCTTAGGTCCAGAACATAGTCATGTAGAAACATAGTGGTATTAATGAATAGGGAGGGCTCACTTTTTGACATCGTCTCCTCTTTGACATTACATTTGCCTCACTTTTTTCATGTGTTGTTTTGTTACTCAGCATGTCAAAGCTAGTTAAATTGCAATGGCTCTATCAAGCCATGTATATTTGTTGTTGATTTAAACAGGAATTTAGGCCCGTTGATATTTACAACATAGCATGTGTGGTGGGTTGTCAGAGATTCTCTACCATCATTCTTCCCACTAGTGTAATTCGTCCACACAACAGTGATGAGTCTCGATCACTGTAAATAGACGGGCTATATTTAGAGTTTCTGAATCTATTTTCAAGAACGAGCTACACTGATC
This sequence comes from Hipposideros armiger, assembly GCF_001890085.2. NCBI lineage: Eukaryota > Metazoa > Chordata > Mammalia > Chiroptera > Hipposideridae > Hipposideros > Hipposideros armiger. The sequence goes on from NW_017732062.1 coordinate 71,366, forward strand.
TACTATAGTTTTCCTATATACCATTATTTTCAGTGTTTGAATAAGACAAACCTACCTCCATAAAATTACTTAGTTAATATTTCAGGTATCGGGCCGGCCGAGTGGCGCGTTGGTTAAGAGCTGGCTTGGGATGCCAGAGGGCCACGGTTCGGATCCCACATATGAGGACCAGTGACACTGCTCTCTACAGCTAAGATGCTGAACAACAGCTCAACCTGGAGTTGGCAGCCATGGCTAGGCTGCAGCCCCTGTGGCAGTGGGTTGCCAAGGGCTACCGTGTGTAGCCAGCAGCCGGCGAGAGCGGCCAGCAGTCTCCATGAGCAACCATCCAGAAGCCGGAGACTGATCTGACTTGCCTGGGAAGAGCGCAATGATGGTGCCAATTTGGGCCAGTGAAGCAACAACCTCCACAACTAGACTGAAGAACAAAACGACAGCAACTTGTCCGTTCCCCTTTCCCCAATTTCCCAATAAAAATCTTTTAAAAAATACTATTTCAGGTTTCTACTCATATACAGTGGGAAACTAATACAGCAGGTATCTTGACAATTTAAAGACCTGATCATAAAATAACCTTAATCTGGGATTTTATTTTTTTCAGAAATTAATTCTAATTTGAATTTTCTATTTGACTTATTGAAAAATTTACTTATTTTAAGTAAATTTTAATAATTTACTTTCATTTCAGGGGGAAGCATTCACTGGGCATTCAAAATTCATTATCCAACATTTGTGACTAACAGTCTTATTTTAAAAGTTTTCATTTGCGTAGTTATGGTTTTTTTTTAACCTGATACAGGGAAGGAGAGGGAGGAATTAGGAATATTTTATTATTATAATGTACTGGCACTACCTATGAAGTTGTATACTGTAATTTCAATGTGGATTGAAAGTTAGTTGTAAATGTGAATTGCAAATTCTAGTGTAACCAGTAAAAAAGAGTTTAAAAAAAAGAAGTATAATTGGTATGCTAAGAAAGTAGAAAAAAAGGAATCATGTAAAATGCTCATTTAAATCCACAAGCAGTCACCTCATACCTGTTAGAATGGCTATTATCAAAGAGATAAGAAATAACAAGTGTTGGTGAGGATGTGTAGAAAAAGAGATCTTTGTGCATTATTGGTGGGAATGTAAATTGGTACAGCCATTACGGAAAACAGTATGGAGGTTCCTTAAAAACTGAAAATAGAATTACCGTATGGTCTAGCAATCCCACTTTTGGGTATTTATCTGAAGGAAATGAGATCACTAACTTGAAAAATGTTCACTGCAGCATTTTTTACAAAAACCAAGACATGGAAACAACATAAATGTCCATCAGGGGATGAGTGGATAAAGAAAATATGGTATATACATAAACAGTGCAATATTAATTCAGCTATAAAAATAAGGAAATCTTGACATCTATGACAACATGGATGAACCTTGAGGACATTATGATAAGTGAAATAAGCCAGATACAGAAGGACAAATACTACATGAAGAACTTATGTGAGGACTTTAAAATAGTCAAATTCATAGAAGCAGAAAGTATAATGGTGGTTGCCAATCATTCTGGGGGGAGGAGAAATGGGAAGGTATTAACCAAAGGGTACAAGTTTGTTACACAAGATGAGTAAGTCCTAGAGAACTTTTTTTGTGTACAATGTAGTGCCTATAGTTAATAATATTATATTATACACTTAAAAATTCGCTAGAGGGTAGAACTTACGTTAAGTGTTCTTCTTATACAAAAAATAATAATAAAGAAAGAAAGGAGGGCCAGCCGAGTGGCTCAGTTGGTTACAAGCTCGCTCAAGAGTGTGAGCTCTGGGGCCAGCGGAGTGGCACATTGGTTAAGAGCTGGCTTGGGACGCCAGAGGGCCCCGGTTTGGATCCCACATATGAGGGCCAGTGACACTGCCCTCTGCAGCTAAGATGCTGAAC